>NW_024037074.1:44081379-44213792 GCF_015706575.1 Patiria miniata
AATAATAATAGTGGGTATTTATAAAGCGCACGTATCCACCAGGACTGGTGCTCAAAGCGCTACATCATTATAACCCCTGCTCATTGGGCATATGAAACATTTCAAATACCATCTCAGCTCCCTGGGGAGTAACAGCTCGATCCAGCCTGTTAGGCGCAAGCAAGATTCAATCACAAATTGAAGTTCATCGAAACTAAGGTTGGACAAGACTACTTGATGATATCTGAGACAAGGTAAATGCGCGCAACTTAAGTGTGTGATAGTAGCCATTTTGGATTATTACTATGTCCTTATAATCATTCAGTCACTTATATGCTTAAGAAAATGTTATTGAAGTCAGGAAGTGTAAGTAGAATCACCAAAATAATTTTTTCAAAAAATAAAATAATAAAAAGTGTACCCAAATATGGAAACAAATATATTACACGACAGGTATTAAAGATTTATGCAAATTAAGCATATTTCCACTAAAAAATCAGCTTAGTAACCATCATTTTCGGATTCAGCACCTCCAAATTAGGTTAAATAGCTATGTTACCAACTTCTACTCGAAAATGCCTCTTCGTGTAACAATTTTTTTTAAATTGCCTAGTCGATCACGATAATTCACTCAATACTCATGGTATACAAGTCCAAATCGAACATGATACAGTCTCCCATCCAAGAATGGCTTACAGTCTATTTGGATTAACTTCAGTATTTTTTATGATGTACTAAAATGTAAATGGTCATAATTCGCGCATAAACTCAGCCAGTCTGATTTACCATAGGCCATCTGTTGATAAGCTGCAAATACATGTGACCAAAAATCTCAACTCACCCTGACAAACTCATACCTTCTCATTCCGATGTGAAAGAAACAATGCAATTCTCGCACAGAATTGAGTAGTTTTTGAAATACAAATTCATTCTATTTTCAGCCCCTGTTGATTATAATGAAATCACTTCCGCAGTGTGAAGTCTAGTCACGAATACGAACACACACACAAAATTATACAAATGCACAACAGGATTCTAACTATAGTCACAAAGTGAACCAAGTAGCTATTGAGGGCGTTGTATGAGTTTGACCTTGTATGTGCACCAAAGCAAATAAATTCCCATAGACACCAGTGTTCAATCCCCATACTTCAAAATTCTACTGAAAATACTCTCACAGGTGTTCACTGTTCAGGCTGCACAGAAAAACGATTATCAACATGTCATCTATCATTTCCTTTTCAATTCTTGGTGGGTTGACCAAGACGACTGATGTTTCAAGAACTGGAATTTGGAATAAGGATCCCTCCACAACATGGCTAAATCAGTAGCGCCTCTTTCGGACCCAATTGCATCCAAAATGCTTAGAATTGGAAGCCCCAAGTCCATATCAGAAGTACAGTGTCATATGTCTTCCATTTAGAAGGACTTGTAAACTCGCCACGATTATTTTTTTTTTACTGAGGACGTGTAAACAAGTTTGGGAAGTATTGTTTGTAGAGTGGCGGTTGACATGGCAGCCAACTACCCACTGTTGTTTATAAGGTTGCAGACCAGTAAATCGGTCCGAAATTGCCTGCGCCGGCCAAATCACGATTTGCATGCCCTCAAAATCTTCAGTATTTGAGCATGCTGTGGGCCATGAACTTGAGGATTTGTAAACAATATGGGTGGAAGCCGTGCACAGGACTGTGAGCTTGTAGTTCCGTTCAATTTGGATGGAATTGCGGCCCTTAAAGCGCTCTATTTTGCAATGGAGTGCAGGCATCGTTTTTCAACATGGCGACTGGCTTCAGGACTATTTTCAGAGGTGATCATCTTCGGATGGCAATTTCTCCTAAAAGTCATTAGTTAACCCCCCCAAAAAAAAATTGAAAAGAAAATGAAAGATGATGAAATAAGCTTTACTTTGATGTGTGTCTCGAACACCTTGGAGAGTTGTGAGTATTTCCCGAATTTCTGAAGTGGGAGCATTTACCATTGGGGCCTATGGAAGTTTATTTACTGGTCTGCAACCATAAGTGAGGCTGGTAAACGTGGCATGTGTGCCTTGTGTGCATGCCGTGCCTTATAGTTGATGAATGAAGTATATCGATCGGTTGCGCTTTCCATCATGGCCTCTCTCAATCTTCGTGCTCTGAGCGGGTTCTAAAATAAGGAGAAAGAATCCACACTCCCAGCCTGCCTTCGACTGTTGCACAATTCCAAGAAGTAGCGGAAGAAACTCTTTTTCGAACTCTTCATTTTTACTCATTTTTTTTTTTTAATTTAACATTTAACACGATTATAATATTTACATCTTTAAGTGCACTGTCACAGGTGATTTTTTTTTATATTACTCTTTGAACCAGAAGTAAAAGGCAGTTAAAAAAATGCAGCTGAATTCAGGGCAGATAAACAGAACATGATGTTCAAAAAGCTGGGGGTTTTAGATTTAAAGGGCATTTTGTATGAAAAAAACATGCTATTTTATAGACTGATTTCGTGAGCAAATGCTTTATTTCTATATAGAAGTTTTTAACACAGCTAATTTACCTAATTTGTGGATGTTAAATCTGTAAATGTTGGATACTTAGCTAAATTCTAAGCTTAACGTGACATTTCCGTCAATAAAACGATCAATAAATAAAGCCATTACTTTTTAAACTCTAACATTTTAAAAGGTTTTAACTGATTTGATTTCCAGATGCCGAAAACAACCGAATATAACTCTAACCCCCAAAACAGGCAGCAAACGGGTTTGTTGATTTTTACTGTTGTATTTGTTTTACTGAGGTGGTATGCTCCTACATGTACATTTTTAAATGTACTGTCCGATTTTCTTGTGTATTACTCGAACCATTCAGCAGAGGATTTGCAAAAGGCAGTAACAAACAAAACTTAGGGCAGATGAATGTGAAGATGATGTATAAAGAGCTATTAAGATTAAAGATTAAAGGGCAACATTGTACGGGGAAAGCATTTTTTTTTATAATTGACTGCTTTTAGGAGTTCGGCTTTAGTTTTGTCAGTTAAATACAATCTGTAGTGATTTCATTCCTAATTGCTTAAGTACACAATGTGCCTCTACTGAAGATTTTTCAATGAGTGTGTAATTTGTCAATAATGTATTTTCCAAGCAGCTGAATTACACTGAGTCATTTTGAGTTACATTAAATGGCACACAACATTTCCTTTCTAACTCAAGTAGATGTCCTTTGAAAATGATTAAATCTCCAATGAAATGGGGGGGGGGGGGGGTTGACAACATGATCACAGGGAGGGGAAATGTTTTACCTCTTGTCATCCCCTTCAAGCTTAGTAAACCCTTTCCTAGGTTTTGGGGTGTTTTGGGGTTAGATTTATATATTTGGTTGTTTTTAGCATCTAGAAATGATTTGGAAATTTTAAAATTGTAAAAAGTTAAAAATTAAAGCCTTTATTTATTGATATTTTTTAATTGACAGTGATACCACTTAAAGCTAAGAATTTAGCTTGGTGTCCATCATTTTCGAATTCAGCACCCCCGAATTAGGTAAAACAGCTATGTTAATCACGTCTTTATAAATATGAAGCATTTGCTTATAATAGCAGTGTATTTAAGAAATGTGGTGTATTTTTCATACAAAATGCCCCTTTAATCTTAAAAACCACTTATAAACCATCATTTTCTTTTGTATCTGCCCTAAATTCAGAAGCATTGATTAGTTGCTCGCTGTTACTTTATCTGTACAGCTCCAGCTGTTAAAATTATTATTCATAAACTGCACAGTTGCCAAATCGCATGCGCACACTAGGTCCTACTGGCTTCAGAACGAATAAGGAGCGTCCCGCTCTTAATACAAGCTGAAATTAATTTAGTGATTTCTTGTGGGCCGATTTTCTCGCTCGATGTCTCATGGAAAAGCTTATAACTAATGTATTGCCTGCAGTAAATTATCAATTCAATTCCATAATCTAGGTTGTTGTGTTGTTTAGACTCGGATCCAGAGGGAAGGTTTTGGGGGACAAACCAATCCCCCTGCTCTGACACACACAAAAACAAAAATTATAACCATTATATTAAAAATAATTACTATATGTCCGCCTGTTCGCAACAATCGGACGTAGAAACAAATCTGACGGTCCTGACACCCCCCGCAAAAATTGCTGGATCCGACCCTGACACCTTGGTTTCGAAAGCATGTCTGCTGAATGGCCAGCCTTTTTGCTGCAAAGACCCATGCAAGAAGTTTAACATGTTTAGTTCCTTGAATAATGTATAGTAGAAATTCGACCATCGGAAGGGTTTCTTTAATACGGCGATAAAGATAGCTGCAAGCTGCAATAAGTTTAGTGTAACGCGTCCTTGGGGCTGAAAGAAACGGTCGAAATTTGTTATTTTTGTTAAAAGATGTTTGTGATTGAAAGATCTGTGTGCTTTTATAAATAGGAGGTCTTGATTGCGCTGTGAATGGTCTCCCTTGGGACGTGTACTACTATGAGATACCTTCGTTAGATCAGATTGAAAGAGAAGAGGGTGTAAAAGTATTGGTTTATTGGAGAGTGCTAAATAAATGTCAACTGAATTGAATTGAAAATTGAAAAGAGCTGATTGGATGGATCCTGTGTTCATCACTCGATCATCACCAAGCATGATCTCCATAGGAACAGATAAGGTGTCATTAGGAACAGATAAGGTGTCATTTTCTCAGTCGTCTTTATATTTTCATTGTTCATTTTCCTTTTCAAAATCTTAAACCTCATACCCGTACACCTGTTGCGCTCCTATTTACTCTTTTCTGATTTTTCCGAATGATTTCAGCCAAACGTCAGTAGTCAATAATACATTAATACTCCCGTTGATAGCCAAATTTAGGTTAAAGGTTTAGGTTAAAGGTGAGCAAGTGGTCACTATAAGTGGTCATTGAATGGAGTTACTCAATTACAAACAACCGGCTGATACTTGTGGTTCGTGAAGCCGCACATTATACACTTGTCAATTTCTCGTTTCAAATTTGTTTGTGAAGTCGCGTACTCTTTATATACGCAAGCATATTTGTATCATAAGTAAACGTAAACGATTACAGATTTATCGGTCATTTTGAATAAACAGATTCGTCCAAAAGAATCACACTGAAAGTTATTTATGCCAAGATTGGGTCAGTGATTTAAAGAATCACCATTAGAGAGAAAGCTTTTGGTACTTTGGTACTGTTATGTTTCTATTTTTATATTCTGGTTGAAATGTGTTATTTTACAGAAAGATAATACGCATTTTGATCACTGGACATTTTTATAACACAAGCCATTTGCTTCGTCCCTAATCCATGTAACCCCTAAACCCTATCGGTCTTCAGCTGTCCCTTGGATAGTTTCACTAATCTGTTCAAGACGCGCGGCATTTTGTGTTGGAGTCGATGTCGCCACAGCTAAACAGTCGAACTTCTTTTTTCTCTCAAGAAATTTGTAATGAAGTGCTTATTTCGCAAATGAAATACCTATTCGCAGATGTCATAACAACGATAATATTTCGTATTTCATGAGCTGCCACTCCTGATCCATTGCATAATTTCGTGTGTCGGACATTGTTTATAATTATGTTCCGACACGACAAGTACACGTTACTTTCAGGATTCCTACCAGTATTCCGTAATCCAAATACAGAATGATCCATAATATATCATCTTTGTATCGTTTATATGTAACAAAGGACACGCTGGATAATAATAAAATTTCCGAGAAAGACATTTACCAGTTGAGACATCATATATGCAACTTGCTCCGCGCGCATCTCAGGTGTTCGTGACAATTCTGTTTCTGATTATTTTCCCACTACTTGCTATGTAGAACTTGTATTGCGTGTCTAATATTATGCCATCTCGGTTCAGGAAAACCACGTTAGGGGTGTTGTAGGCAGCAATACCTGTATCATTGAAGAGTATAGTATTGATGGGTTTATCAGAATTTACTGAAATTGTTTTTATGCAGACATCAGATTCAGTTGTCCACACTTTAATCTCGCCAATACTGTCACCAGTCATAATAGTGTTTTCATGAAGATGGCCACAGTGAACCTTGCCGGAGTGTCCCCTGTACATCCGTACATGCTGAGACGTTCGCGTATCCCACAGTATGAATGCAGTCGCATCTTTAAAGGACGTGATAACCCAGTGCCCATGGCAAGCAAAACATTTCATTTCCTCCCCAATGGACACATTTAAGCTATCGGTGCAGAGTATGGTCTCAGTAATTTCACCCTCGACCAAACCACTGATATCCCAAATGTGTGCAGGAACACCTTCACCGCGATGCCACGTCCGGTCAAGCCTGTAAGAGACAATTACTTTGTCTTCTTCCAGGTGCAGGCCAGATGGCCAATAATCACCAAAGTTACTCTCCGTTCCTCTGATCGTTTTTAGAACATTGCCTGTACTGAATTCAAATACAACCAAACCGCCCCTGAAGGCAGCCACTCCAAGATTATTCTTCACAACAATTTTATGCGCCCATCTATATCTTTGGATTTGTCCGCGTGAATCGGTAAATTCTGGAGGTGGAATTTTCTTCTTAACACGTCCACTATAAACATCCCAGAGAAAAATAAACCCAGACTCACTACCACCTGCAAGTGTTCTGCCATCACTTGCTAAAGACGCAAGTGTAGTGTTTTCAGACAATTCAACACAGTGCTCTCGGTAACGTGGCTTGGACCAGTTTCTGTCCAGATGCCAAGCTCTCATGTACACCTCCTTCCATTCACAGGTTGGTGCAGTTCCTTCAGGTTACAGTCAACAGTAATGACCGAATCAGCCTGAAAAGTTGGCCCGGTGCGGGTGCTAGTTGTACAGCATTTGCCGTGCTTGTTGGTTATAGAGTGAATTGGCTTTTCTTTGCGGAGATCTACTTCCGTACCAAAACGCTCCCAATCCCTCAGCTTACAAAGATGAAGCCAAAGGCTGTTTGTGTTGGTTACATTCCTCCATGCCTTGCTGCATACAGCCAGGTGACACAAGTGTTCAACCGACAGAACACCAATTATCTTCAATAGGATCTCATTTGGCAAGCAGTCGACGGGATCCAGAGAGCATGTGGATGGTTCAGAATGACAGACATCGTCGACATCACTCTTGTGTGTATCTTCTTGTGCTGAAGTCATTCTGAAAGATGCCAGAATCCTGTAATGACCCAGAGATAATTGAAATGTATTCCACTAGTGAACATTCAGTGTTTAATATTTGCACATCACGAATGTTTATGCATGACAAAAGTTTTTATAAATATGCCTAGATATATTAATATCTATATCTTCAGACGAAAGTTGGCAAAGTATTCCGGAGAAAATATCGCACCAACTACCTGTTCATTGTGAAAATTGTGGTATCTGAGATGATTTGAAGAGAGACCAGAGGAACCAAGAGGAAACTTTCAGCTCTATTTCAAGACAGGGGTTGTATTTTTATTACCTGCCCGGACGTCAGCTGAGGGTCCGAAGGATGTTTGTATTTTGTGATGATCCATCATGTTCACGTTAAATACACAATACTCACTATACTCAAACACTCAATTCCCAAGTCGTACATGTAACAGTCCAATTGAATTAACTTCATGTTATATGGCAAATTTACTGAAGCTAAACTTAAATGTTTACCCGTTTCCGCTGTAAAATTAGTAATGCCTAGATACAAATAAATGTAACCAAATTTTTATCGCAACTCACTCTGGCAAACTAATTCGTTCCACTTCCAATCTGAAAGAAATCTATAAGCCTCATCCAAGTTTAATTGTGTTTTTCAACATGTACGTTTCATTTATTATGCCTTATATTTTTTTGTGAAATCACTTCCTCAATTTTATGTGTAGTCACGAGTTCACAGACCTGCAAAATGAATACAAATGTACAACAGGATGCTGACTATAGTCCCATTGTCAACCAAAGAGCTATTGAGGGCGATATACAGATGTGACCTTACGAGGACTGTGTATATTTGTGTTAATGTTAGGTCTAGAGGCCTGGGCCTTTTTTTTCGTCTTGTTTGCTTTCAACAATTAGGAGTTATTGAATAATTAAATGAAATGCCTGAGAACTAAATCAAAAATGTAAAAGAAAAGTATTTGTAAATTTGGGTGTTTGTATTTTCTGGTTTCTTTTCGTGTTTTGTCCATCGGCACCTCTGACACATCTTTCACGTGAGCGGAACATATATGGACTGGGGAACATAGGGACTGGGGAACACATATGGACTGGGGAACATAGGGACTGGGGAACATAGGGTGGACCCCCTTTGTATGTATCATCATGTCTAATTACTGTTTCAAGAGGATATTCGATCCGGGAAAATGCAGGCCTACCTTACATCCGCATACCAGATCCATGTAGCTCATCTGTGCTATATACCAGAAAGGAAACAACTGATATTTGGGGGAAAACATTCTTCTGTATTTTTTGAGGTCAATGAATGTTTACGTCTGCAGGGCAATGGTTACTAGTTCACAGGAACTGAGATTCTCCTTTAACCTATCACTTTATAAGAATTCCTAATGCAGCGGTTAGCTCGCTGTAGTCAGATATTTGTCAGTGCACCATAAGGAGGATGGGATCAACGCTCATTCCATTGGACAAGACAATCATCAGTCTTCGCACAGACTTTCCATGTAAAGTGAAGTTGAATTTACAATCCTAAATTTAGAAAGCAGAAAACTACTGATGTGAGCAGTGTATAATAGTATACAACTATAATGTGAGCAGTATGCTATTGACAGTAACACGTCCATTTAATGTACAGTGTGAAACAACATCGCTAACAGGCTTTACTATTAACGGTCATTCCATGTCAGACCAACGCACTTTGTTACCTCATGTCTTCCGATTTTGATAAAAATTGCTGTGCTTGTAGATCCTGATGAGCAATGAATACACACCAATTTTTTTGCCCGATCAGACCTACCATGTGGTCAGGGCAGAAACCACAAAAAAATTTACATTTTAGATTAAAATACCACCCTTTTAGTCCAAACATGTCAAAACCATGTCAATTTTCATCAAATATATGCACATTTGGTATCAAAATAATGAGAATAGCATTTTGTGAAAAGTAGGTCACCATGACCTGTAATATGCGACTGTGACCTTTGACCCAATTTTTGTAACAATGTATCATTCCAAAAAGAAATGAAAATGCCTTGATAGAGCATGTCTATCAGAATCCACTAGAAAAAAAATGGTAATTTGTCATGTTGAGGGCTGATGAGGTCTAACCAGACTCTGACAAAAAGCTATTAGCAGTGGCGCACCCAGGATTTTGCTTGGGGGCGGGCTTCAGAGTCTTCAGAAGCCCTTTGAAGAACAAATCTTGAATGCTCAGCAGCTGTATTTGTAAGGTGAATATTCCAGGAATACAGTTTGATTTTGTAGACACAAGTGAACTATAACAGCGCGGAGGAATTCCTTGAGAGTCGATTCTCATCAGCAGTGACTGTTCAGGGTATGCAACAGCTCTATGCTTTCTACCCGCACCCAGTACAGCGGACACACATCCAGGTGAAATTCATGTAGAAGGAACTCAATAAGTCTCTGTACTGATGACGTCACACTTAGTTTACATGTGCACTTTCCTATGGAGCCAGTGGGGGCCCACGGTCCACTGAGCACCATAGGAAAGCCCACACGTTAGAACAAAGTGTGACGTCATCAGTACACAGGCTAAATTCCAAGTTTGTGAAAGTTAGTAAATTTCAAGAAGCACGGTGAATACAGTCTTGAATGAGTAAGGTAATTTTGATTGCGATATTGAGTATTATCTTCAAGCAAAATTGAATCCTCGATCATGATCAGTCTATCCATAGCAACAACAGTGTGATATTTATATATTATTGCACGACTTTATTGCACCCCGCAAAATCGAATGTATGTATGTATTATGTGAAGTGTGTCGTGTGTTATTGGGCCATTGGTATTGGGACACAGACGCACAGCATTATTCTGTGTTCCAAGCGCGCTCGTGGGATAACTAATAATTAATGGCAGACCCAAGGGGGGGGGGCCATGGCGGGCTTGAGCCCCCCCCCCCCCCCCCCCTCCCCAGGAGGTTGTCAATTATTCAATATTTTTTTGTCACTTTGTGTTCGTCCCCATTTGATCGTGGTGTATGTGGCCTATTTTTCGAGGAGTATAATAGGGTGTAAAATGGCGCCACCAACATCAAAATAGTCCAGCCCCCCCCCCCCCAAAAAAAAAATTGTTTTCTACGGCCAAAAAATGTGTATGGGCAATGTTTAAAAAAAAAAAAAATCAAACTTCTAAAAGTAAATGGAAAAAAAATGCGTGATCCCCCCCCAAGCCAAAGCCCACGAATACAGCTGCCAT
This sequence comes from Patiria miniata, assembly GCF_015706575.1. Taxonomy (NCBI): domain Eukaryota; kingdom Metazoa; phylum Echinodermata; class Asteroidea; order Valvatida; family Asterinidae; genus Patiria; species Patiria miniata. The sequence goes on from NW_024037074.1 coordinate 44,091,683, forward strand.
AACATTCTTTTTTCGCAAAAGGAATCCTCAGTGTCATGCCAGTGGATTGTCTCGTTTCACGAGTCTGAATAAGTGGTTTAAACAGATTTGTCATATACAGAGGAGTAAGTTTGTTTAAACAAGAATAGCCTTTTTATACTCAACTCTTTCAGAAAATGACATCCAATTAAGTCTAGCAAACATATCGACTGATGATGTTAAGAATGCACACTTCAGGATTATCCGCGCTGCTCTTTTCAGACATTTATTAAGAATATTATTAGAACATATGTACCGCCCTCCCCATACAGTACTACAATAATCTAATGATGGCATAACTAAGCTAACAAAAAGAGAGTGCAGTCTGCTTTGGGAATATAGTCGCGGATTCTATTTAGCATACCTAGTTTAGAGGAAACACATTTCTTCACGTATTCAACGTGTGGGCCCCAACTTAAAGTTTCAGCAATAATAACACCTAAACATTTACAAGAGTTCACCTTTACAACTGGTCTACCAGCAATACTGACTTTTAGCTCAATACTTCAGAGTTTTCGTCAAGTTCCAATAAGCATGGCTCTAGTTATGTATCACTTCACTGATAACTTTTTTATCATTTTTCTTTGTGGCTCGATTAGGTGTTCTGAGAGACCTTACTAAATTCAAGTTACAAAAATGATGGATACCACAAAATATGTTCGGATTGAGCAACAGTCATTTGTACAGTCTCTCTGGTCAAAAACATATTTTGATCAATGGGCGGACAAACGCTAAACTTGACATGCATGTATACATGTTGGACATATAATTACTTGGCCAAAATATAAACAACGCAATATGTATGGGCAATTTTGCCCAATAGTTGAACGTGTGTTTTATTCGTCCATCGTTGGTCGAATAGTCAACCCATTTTGCCATTTTGCCTAACTTTTTTACATATGCACTCAGTGTATGATTAATCGTCAGGCAAAAGAAAAAGAGACGAATTAAACATAAGTGCTTATTTTTTTCTTATTTTTTCTACCAGTACTGGAGAATGAAAGCAAGCCGGCTTTGATAATAATGAAACACAATCTTTGTGTCATCTATGTGTACTAAGTTACGCGGTTCAGGACTTAATTCCTTGTGATTCAAAAGACATTTATCAGTGGATACCTCCCATACGGAAACCTGGTCTCTATACAAGTCAAGTGTGACAAGTCTCTTACCGTGGAATTTGTAACTATTCACTTTTGACTTGTGCTTGTTCAGGAGTGAGCCATCGCGGCTCCAGAAAACCAAGTCTTGTTTGTCTTCATACGGCGTGAATACGACGGCAGCAATACCTGCTCGTTGAAAAGCACCTTTGGATGACAAAACGGGGATTTGTGACAGCGTTTTGATGCAAACATCAGATTCAGTTGTCCACACTCTAATCACTCCGACAGCATCACCAGTTAAGATAGTGTTTTCATCAAGACGACCACTACGAACCTGACCAGTGTGTCCCCTGTATACCCGTACATGCTGAGACGTTCGCGTATCCCACAGTATGAATGCAGTCTCATCTTCAAAGGAAGTGATTACCCAGTGCCCATGGCAAGCAAAACATTTCATGTGTTTCCCTATGGAAACATTTAAGCTATCTGTGCAAAGTTTGGTTTCTGTACATGCAACGTTATCTCCGACCTCAACCAAGCCACTGATATCCCAAATGTGCACAGGAATACCTTCATCGTTATCCGCCCTCTGGTAATGCCTGTATGATACAATGACTTTGTCTTCTTCCATGTACAGACCAGACGGCTTGTATCTATCAAAGTCACTCGCCGTACCCCGGATCAGTTTCAAAACATTGCCTGTGCTGGCTTCAAATACCAGAATACCTCCCATGAAAGCAGCCACCCCTATGTTATCCTTCATGGTCATAGCTTCTATCTCATTATAAGATGTTCGTGGTAAGGGGATATATTTGGAGGGTTGAATCTTCTGCAGAAATTGTCCACTAAATTTCAACTCCCAGAGTCCCACATACTCGGTAGTATCACCGGCCCCAAATATCGTGCCATCACTTGCTACACATCTTGTTGTCGCATTATTAAAGTCAGACCCTGAGTCGGACAACACAAGACTGTGCTCCTGGTAACGCCCCTCAGACCAGTTCCTGTCCAGATGCCAAGCTCTCATGTACACCTCCTTCCATTCACAGGTTGGTGCAAGATCCTTCAGGTTACAGTCGTCATTAATGACCGAATCAGTCTGAAAGGTTGGACTGGTACCACTGGTGCTGGTCCCTGTAGAGTGGATTGGCGTCTCTTTGCGGAGATCTACTTCCGTACCAAAACGCTCCCAATCTCTCAGCTTACAAAGATGAAGCCAGAGGCTGTTGGTGTTGGTAACGTTCCTCCATGTCTTGCTGCATACAGCCAGATAACACAAGTCTTCTAACGACAGAAAACCAATTATCTTCCATAGGATTTCATTTGGCAAGCAGTCGACGGGATTCTGAGATGCTTCAGAATGACAAACGACGTCGGCTTCCTCCCTTTGTTTATCTCCGGCTCCCTGTACTGACGTCATTTTGAAAGATGCCAGAGTCCTGCAACGACACAGAGATGAATTAAATTTACAATGTATTTAACAAAACATTCAACATGCCAGGTTTCATTATTCACATCGTCAATATATTCACCACACCAGGTTTTATACATATATATGCATTTGTAAAATATAGTTTAATTATCCAGTGGGAAACATCACACCAACTACTTGTTCATTGTGAATCTTGTGTTTCCTTAGATGAACCGAGGAGAGACCAGAGGCACCAGGGGAATCCCTATTACAAGACAAGTGTGTGTTTGTTTTTGCATGCCATGATCTTAGCACAAAGTCACGTTCGACATGTTCGATGGATGTGACTTACTGTTTAATCTCCACACGAAAAAAAGGTGTCATAGACTAGGCGATATTTTAAAAAAGGGCTCATAAAGGCCAAGAAGAGGCATTTTCGAGTAGGAGTTGGTAACATATTTTACCTAATTTGGAGGTGCTAAATCCGAAAATGATGGTTACCAACAGTATTGGAGCAAAGGCTTTGACCCTCAAGGCCAAGGCCAAGGCCAAGGCTTTGACCCTCAAGGCCAAGGCCAAGGCCAAGGCTTTGACCCTCGAGCCTCGAGGCCAAGGCCAAGGCTTAACCCTCAAGGCCAAGGCCAAGGCCAAGGCCAAGGCCCTGTTTTATGAAATGACCACTGATATAGAACTAATTTATAGTCACATGAGTGACACATCATCACGCAAGGGCGGATCCAGAACACAATTGGGGGGGGGGGGGCAAAGAAATTTTGGTCCCCCCCAAAAAAGTGGGTCAAAAAATTACAGTTGGGCTTCGGGGCCCGCTTAAGGGCCCGTACACAATTTTTTTTGTGCACAAACCAATGGCGGTCCTGGCCAATCCAGCAAGGTTGTCAAGTTAGCGGTTATTCCTCCTGTTTTCACTGCAATTGTAGGCTGAATCTTCATCGTGGATCGTTTTTTACTTCAAGGACCTGTGTAATGGTTATTCCAGGCAAGTTTGGGGTGAGTTGCAGTTGCAATTAGTGTGTAACGGGGACAAAATTGAACATTTTCCAAATTTTTTTGCAAATACTACAAGTTACGAGAAAAATTCGCTCCAGCCCTAATAGACAACCCAATGATAAAACTCAGGGCTGGGTAACTCCAGCTAGGTAGTCAAGTATAACGTTAGGCCTACCCTGGCTAGCCTAGGCTAGGCATAGTCCGAGTAACTTGGCCGCAAAAAATCGCCTTTTTTTACATTTGGACTGGTTTGGCGATAGTAGCGTCCAGGCGCAAACTCGCGTTGAAATCCCTGCGTGTGACACGTCCCAAAAAAATTTAAAAAATTAAAATAACCTTGAACATTTTCAGCCCCCAAATAGAAAACGACAAGATATGCCGCCTAAGACATGAAAGATATCTGTAGACTTCCCTGATTAAGTGGGTGGTATACTGCCAGTGACTTACCATCTGGACATGCTGGACAGAAAGTGGAATTTGCAGCTATATTCCGACAAGTTCTTCTCACGTTCTTCTCACGTTCTCACTGCGTGGCGTTCGCGTAAAATGTATTTGAATTGTCGGCTATTGTTGTTATGACCATGTGACCCCGGGGCTCACGTGACGTGTGCATAATCATGATGCTGCTGCGTGCAAAGGAGTGCTTGCATTATACCGAATGTTTCCTCGAGGCTGCCATCGCGCAGGGGCTGCCATCGCGCGGCACTTAAAACAGCCGTTTCAAGTGTCGGAATATTGTCGGAATGTAGCTGCGAATTCCACTTTCCGTCCAGATGGTAAGTCAACCAGTGTACCACCCACTTAATCAGGGAAGTCTACAAATATCTTACATGTCTTAGGCTGCATATCTTGTCGTTTTATGGCTATTTGGGGGCTGAAAATGATCACTGCAATTGTAGGCTGAATCTTCATCGTGGATCGTTTTTTACTTCAAGGACCTGTGTAATGGTTATTCCAGGCAAGTTTGGGGTGAGTTGCAGTTGCAATTAGTGTGTAACGGGGACAAAATTGAACATTTTCCAAATTTTTTTGCAAATACTACAAGTTACGAGAAAAATTCGCTCCAGCCCTAATAGACAACCCAATGATAAAACTCAGGGCTGGGTAACTCCAGCTAGGTAGTCAAGTATAACGTTAGGCCTACCCTGGCTAGCCTAGGCTAGGCATAGTCCGAGTAACTTGGCCGCACAAATCGCCTTTTTTAACATTTGGACTGGTTTGGCGATAGTAGCGTCCAGGCGCAAACTCGCGTTGAAATCCCTGCGTGTGACACGTCCCAAAAAATTTAAAAAATTAAAATAACCTTGAACATTTTCAGCCCCCAAATAGCCAGAAAACGACAAGATATGCCGCCTAAGACATGAAAGATATCTGTAGACTTCCCTGATTAAGTGGGTGGTATACTGCCAGTGACTTACCATCTGGACATGCTGGACAGAAAGTGGAATTTGCAGCTATATTCCGACAAGTTCTTCTCACGTTCTTCTCACGTTCTCACTGCGTGGCGTTCGCGTAAAATGTATTTGAATTGTCGGCTATTGTTGTTATGACCATGTGACCCCGGGCTCACGTGACGTGTGCATAATCATGATGCTGCTGCGTGCAAAGGAGTGCTTGCATTATACCGAATGTTTCCTCGAGGCTGCCATCGCGCAGGGGCTGCCATCGCGCGGCACTTAAAACAGCCGTTTCAAGTGTCGGAATATTGTCGGAATGTAGCTGCGAATTCCACTTTCCGTCCAGATGGTAAGTCAACCAGTGTACCACCCACTTAATCAGGGAAGTCTACAAATATCTTACATGTCTTAGGCTGCATATCTTGTCGTTTTATGGCTATTTGGGGCTGAAAATGATCAAGGTTATTTTTATTTTTTTTATTTTTTTTTGAAGTGTCACACGCAGGGATTTCAACGCAAGTTTGCGCTTGGACGCTACTATCGCCAAACCAGTCCAAATGTTAAAAAAGTTGATTTGTGCAGCCAAGTTACTCGGACTAGGCTAGGCAAGAGCCTAGGCCTAACATCGTCGTTAGCCTGGGCTTACAAACAATCGTCAGACCCCCTAGCTAGCTACGCGGTCCTTTTTCTACGCATCTACCTTCAATTTGTGTGTGACAACGTGCGTGCATTTGAAAGCGTTACCTGTGCCGATTCTTGATGTACCCTAACGTGGCGCGGCCGGCCCCAACATAGCGCACTTTGATTTTTCGCCTGTAGCGCCTAGGGCCTATCTAGAGCAAAACTTTTTACTGAAATTTCAAAGAAAGTAAAATTTCATCAAGTTCGAAACACTCCTGTTCAAATCGCGAGTTTATTTACCCGTAACAAATTAAGAAAAAACAATTTATTTTGGCGTGATTTTCCAATTTCATTTTCAAGTGAAAAGTGAACCCTTTGAAAATGCCTTGTGACAAACATCTGGCTGGGTATGTCAGAATTTATCAAATTTACAGAAATTCTTAAATGTTAATTTGGAATTTTTTGAGATTTATTCAAGTGCGCCATGTTAGGAACACTCTGCCAATTTGTGCCCATTTTTCGGACACCACCTATTTGAATTTCTGATTAAATTTTATGAAACTGAAATTGTTCACAGAGGTTAAATCGCAAGCATTAATAATAATAAGAGGTTTGGCAACTCTACACGAGGAAAGTCGGGTAGGCTTCAGAGTGCGCCCCGTTAGGGAACACGACTATATAGGCCACATGGTAAACTCCCCATGACGTACGTAGACCCTAGACTGTCTGACCGTAGACGTAGGCAAGGTATAGGGCCTAGGGCAGCCTATAGGCTAGCACTTTTGTAGCAGCTACAAAAAGTACAACTTACAAGTACAACTTAAGCATGGCTAGCCTATATGTATGCTGAGTAGGCTATTGACATTCAAGCCGAAAAATATTTCCATTAAAACATTTTACCCTCTCTTTGTGTTCACAACTGAACTAGCCAAATGCTAGCATGACTCAGGGCCTACAGTACATTGCCCTGGGCATGCTAGGTCTATTCAAATTAATTAATCGCCATGAATGATGTAGGCCTATTACGTTAGGCCTAAGCTATGCCTATAGTCATGATAGTCATGCTAGCCTAGTACTAGTGGTGGATAGGCTACCCTATTCTATGGCCACACATTTGAGTAGACTCTGTGCTAGAGCCGGCATAGGCCTAGGCCTTCTGCTTTCACAGTCACAGTAAGATAAGGCCTACAGGCTACAGAATTTTTTTGATTTTACATGGATCCGATATCCATGGGCCTCAAACTCTGCTTGCAGGTTCATACATACACTTGCGTGCTCCGATCGTAGGCCTTTTTAGGACTTTTTTGCGATTCGTTCCGTTTTTTTTTTTGGTAAATGTGCGCAGGCGTGGAACCAGGGGGGGAGGTATAAAAAAACAAGGCCGGCCTTGTCAAAAAAAAATATCATAGAAGTTCCTTAAAAATAATCCAATAATGCAAAATAGTCTTCTTGCGGTTTTTCTACCGACCCCATTCTTCACGTAGGCATGCGCAATATAGTACCTGCAGTGAATCAGTATTTCATGGTTCGAAATTTACACTATACCAGCCCAGCTGCGTTTTGCGCGACATCGCCCCGTACGCGCGACGCGCACGCCAATGTCCTTATAAGGTAACGAGTTGTGGAGGGGCATTCCATATTATATTCAGAGGGGTGTTTTGTAAAACATGAAGTAAAACCGTTGAACAAAATGGTTGGCAACGTCTACTTTTTGACTTGTTTTTATTTTTTGGACCAAAAGATTTGGGGGTTTTCGACCGAAAAAGTATTTATGAATGGGAATAAATATGTGTTCGGTCAGTGTTTAAGACCGGTGGGAGTCTCGATGGTAATAATTACCCTCGGCTTTGCCTCGGGTAATTATCACCCATCCAGACTCACACCGGTCTTTAACAGATTGTTATAATACCTCCCGAACACACATTTATTCCCTTATTAATGTTGTCTCTGTGTTATATTATGCTAGATTTGTTTCAATGCTGTACCATATCATACTTGTTCTCTGCCTCTCTCCTTTGCAGTTGGCAACACAAACGTCGGGCAGGTTTGATGTGCTGATGTGCTGCGCGCATAGTCTTGAGAGTGTAATATGTAAGAGGTCATTGTTCACGTATAATCTATTGCATACATTTTTTTGTATAACCTATATTTAACAAGCTATAGTTTGATTGTCACTGTGCCAGTAAACTATTTAATTATCAATTACATAAGTTTAGAGGCGTCTTGTCTCTTGAAAAAGTCGAGACATTACCGATGTCGGCAGGCTTTTATCTAAGCCTGTTGACGGGACAGACGTAACCCCAAATTGCGGTTTGGGAACTAACGCAGTGCCTTAATCACATGTTTGTAGATAACTTTAATTGAAGTTTGTGATTACTTTTTTTTTCCCCTATTTTTTCCCCCATTGCTGTAGTTAGCTCTTTTTTTTAAGTACATGTAGGTACTGCAATCTGAAATGAACAAGCTGTGTTGGAATTCAGGCTTGTGAAATTTACTCTTTTAAGCTGATTTCTTCTTTTAGTGGTTTTGATTTTCCTCTTTTTCTTCACTTTCTGTGTACAAAAGCATCTATAGGAAATATCTTTTCCTCATTTTTCCCCATTGGTAGTTATATCACATACCTGTATAGGTTAAGCTATAATTACTACATGTAGCCGGACCTAAATTCTTAGCTGTAGATTTTTATACTTGTATTATCTTCACACAGGCATGTGAAATTTCCTCTTTTAAGCCGATTCTTTTTTTTTTTTTGTGTAATTTTCCTCATTTTTTCCTCATTAATTTTCTGTGTACAAAATTATACGAAATATCATCTTTTCTCTTTTTTCTTGCCTATTTCCTCTTTTCCTTTCTTTCTTTTATTGGTACGTTACTTAAAACTTCAGGGATGGAGGCACCTCAATTTAACTGTTCCATGTGCTGCTATGTCAGTATGTCTTATGGTCAGTTCATCAGGCATGTTGTTAGATGTCACCGCCATGATCCCAATTTCATTGTTTTTTGTAGTGTGAGTAATTGTTTTTATTCCACGAAAAGCTGGGGTGCATTTAAAGCTCACATGTGTCGAAAACATAAGCACATTGATCCTAATGTGTTGGACAACACTGCTGAAGACAGTAATTCCAGTGGTGACGAAAATGAGGATGGTGTACCTTTTGTAAATGAGGCTTTACAGATGACTGCAGACGAAGCTACAAGACACCAAAACACTATGTTTTCTCTGGCCTTAGAGAGTGGACACAATTTAACACATTCTTCTGTGAATGAGGTAATTAAATCAGTTTCTGTACTGATTGATCAGCATGTGGCATCGTTCAAGTCGAGGGCTAAAGATGAACTGAGAGATCGGGGTGTTCCTCTTGACTTCATGGATACAATTCCAGTGGATAATTTCTTGGCTGACATTGATACCCGAAAAAAAAGGGATGCCATATATAAGCAAGATTACTTCTATATCCCTCCAAAAAGTGTCACAATAGGACAGAAGTATGTTACCAGTAAGGGTAGTTTAGTGAGAAAAGATGTCGTTGGTTATGTCGTGCCCTTTGCTCAAAGTTTAACTAACCTACTGCGCATGGCAGACATTCACAAGCACATTGATAATCCACACACCAGCCCTCCAGATTATATGTTTGACATTTGTGATGGGCTGTGCATGAGGTCCGATCTATTTTTTCACAGAAATCCCAAGGCTCTTCAGGTCGTTTTCCACACAGACGACATAGAAATCGTAAATCCGATTGGATCTCACACCAAGAAACATAAATTGAGCATGTTTTATTATACCTTGGCAAACATACCACCAGAGTGTCGTTCACAACTTCATGCCATACAGCTCTTAGGTGTAGCAAGGAGTAAGGATGTCAAAAAATGCGGACTTAGCGTTTTCCTGAGTGACTTCATCAAAGATGCAACAAGTCTTTCTACAGGAGGTCTTGAGTTGACTGTCAATGGTGCACCTATCAACGTTAAAGGAAAGGTGGTCTTGGCTGCATGTGACACTCCAGCAGCACAGATGCTTGGGGGTTTTAAGGAGGGTGTTGGGTTTGCAAGTAGGGCTTGCAGGAATTGTGAAACTGAAAAATTGGAGATGAAGCAGAAGTTCTTGGAAAAGGAATTTGTCCTTAGGGATGAAGCAGAACACAGGAGAAGATGTAATTTGCTTGACGGCAATCTGTCGAAAGCTGCAAGGCGATATTGGAGCAAGCAATGGGGCATCAATGGTAAAAGTTGTCTCCAAGATCTCCCAGATTTCAGGCTGTGTTCAGGTATTGTGCATGACCCGATGCATATCTTTCTGGAAGGTATAATCCCCCATGAGCTGAAGTACATGCTACATAACTTCATCTCAGTTTCAAGGTACTTCACACTGAAGTGGCTGAACTCTAGAATTGCTTCCTTTCCCTATTCTTATCTAGAAGCAGGGGCTAAGCCTGAAGTTCTTGACATGAACCACATAAAAGGAGAGGGAAAACTTAAACAAACGTCAGCGGCGACCATGACTCTCATTTGTGTTTTGCCATATATCATCTCGCCGAAGGTACCCAGGACAGAAGCCAAATGGGTCAATTTCCTAAGACTGGTACAGATGACACTTCTCTCTACAAGTCCGTATTGTAGCCACAGTACTGCAGCATTACTTGCTCAGATCACATATGATCATCATGCAGCCTTTGCTACTCTCTATCCTAAGGGGAAAATTACCCCCAAGATGCACTACTGTGTGCACCTTCCAAGACAGATGCTTCAGTATGGACCTTTGAGACATCAATGGTGTATGCGTTTTGAAGCAAAACACGGCTTCTTCAAAACCAAGAAATGGAGGTGCTACAAAAACCTCCCACTGAGCATCAGTCTGAAACATCAGAAGTACATGTGTTTCAAGCAACTTGATTCCATGGGCCAAGGAAATGGCAGTTTTCTGTACAGAGGTGACATTGTCAATGAAGGAGAGTCCATCACTTTGAGAAATGAATATACTCTACAACTTGTCGATGGAATAGCTGCCACTCTTGGTATTGAGCTGCATGAAGGCCTTCAGGTTTACAGGACTACAGGTGTTGCCATCCTAGGACATGAATACCGACAAGGCTGTTGTCTAGTCCTTTCCTATGAAGATGACTTGCCAAAATTTGCAGTGTTGGAAAGTGTCTTAGTCATCAATGATGAAAAGATCTTCATAGTTGAGTCCATGGAAACTGAGACTTTTGATGCTCACATCATGGCATATGTGTTGAGGTCTACTGGTGAACAAGTTGGGGTCACATACTCACAGTTATTTTCTAAGTGGCCACTGAGTGTACATGCTTATGATGGGGAAAAGTGTGTAATTAATAAGTATTCACACATGTGTGAACTGCTTTAAGATGCATGCATAATTGTCATGGCCAGTAATTATAGGGGCAATTCCACCATCACTCACGATATGCCCCACGATATGCCCATTACATCATTCACATTACTTCCTCTTCATGATGTTTCTAGCACAGCATAAAATCTTTATTTCCTGAACTGCAACATAATGAAACATCTATTGTACCTTTCTCTCTATCTGCCTTAAAAGCTTTAAACTCACATGACAAAACACTCACATTTTTCATGCAAAACAATGTGCCAAAATGTATACTGACATTCCATGATTTTGGCCACAAAAACACAAGTTTTTGAACTAAAGTTGCACACAAGTAAAAATAGCATATAGTGCAGTAATTGTAAGTTATATGTGTAGTACTGTAGGCATGCAGTCATGGTGACATTTGAAGCACTTTATTCCAAGCAAAAGTGGACAAGGCTGACAAACTGTATACAATCAATTTCAAACCAAGTATCGTGTGTTGTGAAAGTCAGATATTTTATTTGAGTGGCACCACTCAAATAAAATATCTGACTTTCACAACACAAGATACTTGGTTTGAAATTGATTGTACAGTCGAGTCTCGTTAATACAAACTCGTTCGGACCTAGCCAAATTGTTTGTTATATATCAGAATTTTGTATTAAGAGGAACATCAGTCCCATTCATTGTGCACATACAATGCACAGTCGGGACCAAGGCTTTGTGTTTGTTATAACCAGAATTTTGTATTAACAGAGTTTGTATTAACGAGACTCGACTGTATACAGTTTGTCAGCCTTGTCCACTTTTGCTTGGAATAAAGTGCTTCAAATGTCACCATGACTGCGAAGATACGGTACTTAATACTTACAATTACTGTACTATGCTATTGTGATACAGTGGTAGTAAGTGCTGTTTCTTCTGTGACAGTGGCTTTCTGAACTGGAATTTTCCTTATAAAATTGGGTTGTGGCAGCTAGGGATGCGGTAAATTTACCTCAGTATTCAGGGTCAAATCAGAGATGATCAAAAAGCTGTAGTGTTGTTTGTTTTATAACACTATCAAAATAATAATGAGTGATACATGTATTTTGGCACGTGTCCCTTCAGCATACTTACCATTTTGCACAGCTGTCAAATGCATACAAGTCGACATCTTGATCTAGCCTAGTGTGTTGAGTATCAATTACAAACAATATGGGGATAATTTCAATCAAAATTAATGAGTTTATGTTTGGGGTAAGGGGCACTAAAACATGGAAAGAAACATTCAGCCCATTCATTCCCTTTTGAAAACATGTGTTTTGTTGGTAGTCACTCACGTTACAAAAAGTAATTTGTGCACAATTTGCCTCAAACTGTAGTCTCCTCAACCTGTAGTCTGCAAAACACAAGTTACATATGTTTAACCTTTCATTCAACCCAGATAGCTAGATATATAAAAAAAAAACCTCAGTAGTTGGGGTCAAATCAGAGAGGGAGGTACATGTACATGTACTGTTACTCACACTATGCACTCCCGTTACTTCCTCTTCATACATTTTTTAACATGTCATAAAGTCTGAGTTTGTTAAATTGCAGCGTATAATGAAACTCTTTTCTTATAATAGTGATTTTAGCCCCCCGAAAAACAAATCTTTGACCACAGTTTCACACTTACTTACATTTCATCTCATTGCACACAACTCAAATGAAAGATTTTCATTTGACATGTGATGCTTGTACTTGTAGTTTGGAAGATGTCATACAGTTTCCACTTTTCAGCCTTGTCCACGTTTGTGTGGAATAGCTTCATGTATTTGGAATAATATTTTAAAAAGTAAAAAGAAAATATCTGAGAGCGAATTAATTCTTTGAGTCATATGTCCACGTCGGGGTGGAATCACCCATGTGTTTCCTTATGACTTTTGTCAAAAGATAGTGTTTCTGTATCTTTGCTTAGTCAGGTTAGTACCGCTACATGTACCTCAAATAATTACAAAGTCTTTCATAACAGATGTTTGCCACGATATTTCATTATCTCTGTAGAAATCAGTCACTTTTCTATGACCTCTTTGTCAAGTCCTTTTCTTCTTAATTGTGTTGTTGCTTAATTGTGTTGTTGAAAAAACCCACATCTATTGCAACTTTTGCAATTAGATTACATGGAGCTTTGGCAATGCTTGTAATTTTTGCTTTCCTGGTTGTTCTGAGAGTGATGACGCCTGTTGCTGATTTGCAGTGGTTAAAGTGCCCGTAAAATTCACCTTTAATTGTTTCTTCCTGTTGGTATTTTTTTTTTTTTTTAGATCTTTTGTTCTGCCTGTAAATCCTATTTTTCCCCGCAGTTGAATGCATTGATATTTTATCAAATTAGATTGCAGTACCTGCTTTTGCTTTCGTTCAGCTTCTTTCTGTATGTGATAATGTCCAGTTTACCTTTTTCTGCTTAAACCATGATAAGGCCCCCCAAAAAAGTCTCCCGTTTCTGGTATGGAGCTTGCCCCAAAAGTGGTGCGGCGACACAGCTTTTTTTTTTTTACTTTTTTTTTCTTCAAATGTCGGCTGCCTGCAAATGGTTCCAGACTAAATTTAGTGCAAAATATATGGGAGTCCAGAGAGGCCGCATAAAGCTTGAACTCGATCGTAACCCCATCTAAAAACACGTTTAAATTGTGCAGCAGCAGGATTCCAGTCAAACCAGTGAGTTTGGCGGTTTTGAGACATCATCAAACAAAGCCGACGTGCAAACCGGAGACTTTTTTATTTGGCCTAAACATATATTCTAAAATATCCAAATGAAAATTTGTTTTTAAAGCAAAAATGTAATGCGATCAAGCTGAAGGAGTTGTTTGTTGGCCCTTATCAAATTGTTGAGGTTTTTTCCCTTCATTTTAGAAGAGAGCTATTTTTCAGATTGTATTTGATGAAAACCCCACGTGAACACAACCTTCAGTTCAGAAGTTCTGGGACTTAGAACACAGGCAGATCAGAAACTGAGAAGAAAACAGAGAAATCTAACAGAGAAATCAACGATTCAAAATTGAAGTGTTTATTAAGCAACAAAAAAACATGCTTTATTTCAGGTTATTGGATATTAACTCTTTGGCAAAAATGTCACATTTTAACTACCTATCCTGAGTTTTTCTCAGAAACAAAATATTTGACATGAAAGAGGACATATCGTCGCAGAGCTGACATAGCGACGAATAAGCGAAAACCTTGTATCAAGTAATTCACGTTTGAAGTTGGACTGTATACAGCGCACGCGCGATCCAACAAACTGACGAATAACTTTCGTTGGTACTTTGAAAGCACACCTTACATTAGCAGGTTAACCAGCGAAATTCCGTATTTGTCACTCAAATTATGGATTTGTTATTTTGACTGATTCGCCACAGGCAGGGCTCCGAATCTCAAAATCCAGACAAGAATTAGGAATTTGGGCATAAATACTTGAAAGAGCAACCTTTAAAAACTACAAAATCTCAAATCGGCAAAATGTTCGATACGCCGGTTTGGCAGCTCTGCGACGACATAGCCTTCCAACTTTACCAAAATGTCAATTTTGAAATTTCCACCCCTACTGACCTATTTGGGCTGTATTTTAAAATCACAATTGCCAACAAACGACTCATTTAGCTTGATCGCATCACATAATATGGTCTTGAATTGAAATGTCACGTTTTGACAAATTTCATTGGTACTATGATATTTCACGGCCTAACTTTAAAAGAAAAGTGTTTGCTATTATAATTAGGCTTGGTAGGAGGGTACGTGGTTTGCTCATCTCTTAAAAAAAAAAAAAAAATAGGAAACAAATGCACTGAGGATGGGTGGTGCAGATCCTCAAGCTCTTTCAGGGTTAACAAGTGTTTTTAAAAAAAGGTAAAATACAAATATATTGTCCACTTGAAACTGCAATGATTTCTGTTTTTCAATAATTTGCACATATCCATAATTGCAGAACTTTGCCAGTTATTCACAGATATGCCTGTCTTTAAGGTATGGAGTAGTGATACATGTAGGTCACTACGAAAGAGTATTGCAGCCAACAGTCTCCAGGAGTTAATTGAAAAAGGTATGTGAATATTATTACTTATCTTACGAGTCCGAGTGGAACACTGAATAATGTAGTGCGTCTGTGTTCGGCCGAGTGGTATGTGGGACACGGATGCACTACATTTTCTGTGTTCCACAAGCAAACTTGAGGCGCAGTAAATTGTGAACTAGCATGTTTTATACGAACCTTTAAGCAGTTTAGCGCATGCAGTTGGAATGTCACTCGCATCTTGGAATAGCGCAATACGCAGGGTGCGATATATATGGACCGTACATGCAGCACTGTATAATATCGCACTAGGGTTGCCATGCATGGATCGACCAATCAGAATCGAGGATTCAAGTTTGCTTGATGATAAATACTGTTGCATATAAGTTTGATTATTAGTCAGTAGCACCCACATGTGTTACTTGACAGTTTACTCCTTCACTTCATTAGAGTAAATCAAATGTAAAGTAAACAAATATATATAAATCGTTAATACCTGCCGTTAAAGTATATTTTGGTGATTCTACTTACATGTCCTTGCTTAAACAAACTTTTTCTAATGCATATCAGAGATTGGATGATTATGATGACATAATAAAGATCCAAAATGGCTACCATTATACCCTAAAGTTGCGCGCATACCTTTCCTCAGATATCATCAAGTACATGTAGTCTAGCCATGAAGCGTCAGTATTGATGAGCTTCAAATTCACATTGTTACTTACTGGCACAGTTACCCTAACAAAAAAGGAAAATAATGTGAAAAATGGAGGAAAGACAATGATATTTAGCCAAAAAAAAAATAAAGGTGCCTGTTAATTGGGCTAAAACTCGGGCAAAGGGTTGCCTCATGTGGGAGACTTGAACACGTTCAAGGAAAGCCCCCAAATAAAAGATTATTGCTGTTTACAATAGTTTTGTCGACGTCAAAATGTAATACCAATAATTGTGAGAATTTCCTTGAACTTAATTGTTCAAGTCTCCCATGATTTCCGGACACGTCGTGTTTTCCCGTTTTTGTTTGCTGGGCTCAATATCACAATGTTATCATTGTTCATGTGATTTTCCATAAGGTTTTAATAGAGTAACTGTGCCAGTAAGCAACTTGGTGAATTTGAAGCTCATCAATTAATACCGAGGTTTGGCAAGACTACTTAATTATATCTGGAGACAAGGTAAATGCACACAACTTTATAGTATAATAGTAGCCATTTTGGACTATAAGAGATTCATATTTTTGTCTATAAATGAAGTAAACAGTCGTCACACTGGGCATTTACCTAAGCCAAGGTTCCGCCGCCCCCCCCCCCCCCCATGACGGGAAAATTGAGAATGATCGCCCTCACGTTAAAAATACTTAAACTTCCCCACCCTTTTCCGAAAATGTCCCCCACTGTTAATTTTGCAACATTTTATTTTAAATTTCCCCCACCTTGACTAAAAAGCCTGGTGAGATGGCTGTGTCAAGTTACTTTAGTTGTATTTTATAGTGCATACATGTATACATGTCTTAATGCTGTAAAATTAATCTCTTTTATTTCCGTAGGCAAAACTAAATTTGGTTTTGAAGAGGATCTCCAAGTAAGCGTGGTTACTGAAGCAGATGGAACTGATGTTGACGAAGATGAAGTGTTGCTGGAGCTGGGCGCAGGGACAGTTTTGATTCTTCTGAAGAAAGGCGAACTATGGCAACCTTCAACACAGGATACTCCAGTTGCAGATACTATTCCATCATCAGGAACTGCAGCTACTGGATCTGGAGACACTACCCCTGCTTGCATGGCCTCATCACCAGCACGAGCTGTGACGATTGCTGAAGGCTCATCAAATGCTGGTGAGGCTAGTCCCACATCATGTCGACTTACATCATCGAGCCCACTTCCCACATTCAGTCCTCGTATAGAACACCACCTCAAATCGGCAACAGAGTCAAGGATTTGGAGGGAACTAATTTCGGAATCAGCGAACTTCTACGTTTGCAAATATCCGGAACTAGGCAGCCCAGGAGAGTACCAGATGATTGGAAGAAAGATGTTCTCAGCCTTTCCAAGCATTGCACGTGAAGGAGACAAGGAGTGGGTAAGGAGTAATAATTGGTGATTGTTGTGAAGATGCATGTCTCTATACAAACTTCAAAATGTGTATGTTACCATGCATGGACTTATGGTTGCCATATTCATCCCATGTGTAAAAAAAGTGCATACACCTGTCAAAACATTTACGCTAAGGAAATCTGTATGCCAGAAAGAAACTGCATATACATGTACATGTAGGGGATTGCCTATTTCGTGTGCGTATTTGCAGTTGCTATGGCTCTGATAACCCTGAAATTTCATGAGGTCCACACATCACGCATCTTAATTAAGCTGCAACATTCTTTCCCTATGGGAAGGGGGAGGGGTAACTTTGTGCATTGTGAAATTATTGTCTCAAAAATCTCTCACCTCTGTAGGACAATAAGTTATTTTTTTTAACATCTTGGAATTTGGTATTTCAGCACCTTTGGATTTGTGTTTCGATCTGCATCATTTGTGTTTCGATCCGCATCAAAATTCCCTGGTTATAAATACATGTTCTACTTGTGCTGAAATATATAAGGTGTGGAATAATCTTGCAACCATCTACATTGTTTTTTCCTTGGAGTGCACTTGAAATTTCCCATCCTTTGAGTATGGGCCCCCTTGCGCAAACAAAAGAGGGCATAGAGTACGGTGGACAGGACACACAGCGCTTGCGTACTATACTGTATTGGTTCGCTCGCAAAGTACGCACGACTTCCAGAATGTGCCAAAGCTATTAGCCCAGCATCTTTAACGTCAGGCGGCGTCAGTGCGCGAAAACATGCAAATTTATCTTGCGATGGGCTTCCAGACTAATCCCTGCCCCCAATAACTTTGAATAATTCAAAATAGGCAGTAGATGGACTTGGAACCAGTCTAGGTCTGCCCCAACTCTCTTTTTCTTGCCGTTGAATGAGTACTTGTGCAGGGAGCCCATAAGGCAAGCCATTACTATTTTGGCAAACAATTTGTTTGAATTCTGTTTACAAAAATATGTCTCCATTATTCTATTTACCTTGTATTTTTATGTATGTCTTTAATTTGTATTTTCTTTTTAAGTCGTTCTTCACCAAGTGTCTGAGTCAGCGAATCAGACACATAAGATGGGCTGAAAAGAAGAAGACACAACCCCCAAAAAGGCAGAGTGATAATCCACGCTTCAGTTCTGCCAAAGCGCCCCGTGTGGGACATGTCCATCTGCTGCAGAAAGACGTTTCATCATTGACTGCTGATGACTATGAGAATCATCTTGCTGAAGTAAGACGAGAATGGAGTAAAGGCAACACCAAGAACAAGAACCACTTGATGCTCCTCCTTAGTGAAACCTTCGCCTGCAACCAGCAATGGATCAAAAGTTTACCAGATTCCAAAATGGAGCCAATCCTGCAGAAAATACCATGCTACCAAGATGGCAGTCTGGTAAGTGTGTTTAATTTAAGCTGTATTTTAAGTATCCAAAAAAAGCTGATCCAGTGCATAAAGCCCAGCGCGCACCTCTCTGAAGTTTACTTGTTGACTGGATCACAAAATCGCCAGTATGTTTATTTTTCACCTTTGCGGTTAGACCGCATCTGTAAATATTACATCTGGTGAAATTGGAGTGCTGCCCGCACACCTTTCCGATTACATCGAATCAGGTGAAATCAGATGAGAAAAAAAAATGATTTTCCGTTCAACGGGTGTACACATCAATCCAAATTTTCAGCGCAATTAATGGTACATGATGATCAGGTGAGCTATTAACACTGTCAGTTTGGTTAAATCTAAAAAGGGGGTATACCCCAGCAGTTATGGATAACTGAAGACCATTGATTTAAAAACAAAAGCTCCAAACCTTTTTTTGCCAAGTTGTCTGAATCCGTGATGGCATGAACTGTCCAAACAATGTACTCTCACTGTACTATCTGGACCCGCCATAGACATTATTATTTGGACAAGTCAATACCTTTTAATCAGCACAACTTGGCAAAAATATGGGTTCACTAGCTGGCCCTCTATTTTGAAATCAGTCGTCCGGATCCAAGACAGCAGAGTATAAAAAGTAAGGTGTCATTATAAAGCGGACTAAATCTTTTTCATAGGCTTATTGACCTATCGTGGTAGAATCACGTTAGAATCGCGTCAACGCAGCTTGTGAAGTATTGTCCAATTATAAGGATATACAAACTGATGCGGAACACGCAACAACTGAGACAAACAAAACTTAGGGTACGAAATTTTCCATAGGGTTGTCTAAAGGGGCGCGCAAACGGCGATAGGTCAATTCAAAGAAGTGAGATAAAAGAGCTCCCAATCACAGTGATCTGAATGACAAAGTACATTTTCAACCACCAATAAATAAACCACTCTTATAGACGGCCTTCTTCATAGAAAAATCACAACTGTGTACATGTATTTAACGCTGTCATATATGTGCGCACAGTGTGCAAAATGATCTAGAAACATGCGCATGTTGATTGAAATTTCCACCACTGCGGGTCACGCAAATTTGACTCCCAAAAAGCCAATGCAGGTGACAATCTGTAGACAGTACATGTTATTTGAGAATTATTAGTGGTATATATAGTTGGACATGTACTTTGACAGTTATCTGGAAAACAAATTGAATACAGGTTTTCTTTTGGTTCATTAACAGGTCATTCATGATTTCCTGAAAATCATTGGAGAAAGCAGCTTGGACTCCATTCTAAACAAGATGGAGATTTTCCTGACCGTGGTGGAAAGTCTCATCGGCACATCAACAAAGGTATTTTGAAAGATTTGTATACGGTCTCGTATATCATTCTAATTAAGAATGAAATACGAATGGCGTATGTTATCATGAACCTCCCCTGATATATTCTTCATTTCGATCAATGTGACATCCCTGTCTGCCTGTGTGCTTTCGTCCAGCAAAAAAAAAATATGATAATGATGTAAATAAGAGAGGATGTGAACCCCGTGCCTTGCGTACACTGGGTTTCGAATGCCCAGCATACACGCATGACTGCACAGCGGCCTCTGTTCGCTGGGGCAAACGTGGCACATTCCTCCAACCCCCCCCCCCCCCCCCCCCCCCACCTACAAGCACGACTCATATATTTAACAGTGGGGGATTAGCGGAAAGTGGGTTTACGGCTACTGCACAGCGGCCTCTGTTCGCTGGGGCGAACGCGGCACATTCCTCCAAACCCCCCCCCCCCCCCCCCCCCCCCACCTACAAGCACGACTCATATATTTAACAGTGGGGGATTAGCGGAAAGTGGGTTTACGGCTACTGCACAGCGGCCTCTGTTCGCTGGGGCGAACGCGGCACATTCCTCCAAACCCCCCCCCCCACCTACAAGCACGACTCATATATTTAACAGTGGGGGATTAGCGGAAAGTGGGTTTACGGCTATACAAGCTCCCCGGCGTTAATGGGTTAACAGCTAGGCAACCAAATGATACATTTTTTGAAGCACTGAGTATATAGAAAGAAAATTGCTTTTATTTGGTTCTGAAATGCCCATAGGAACCTGAGAGGATTATCCCTGTTATCCGCCATGTTGAGAAGGCAACAGCTTTTGACAAAGGGAAGGGTGTGAAAAGCAAGTCTGTCATCACCATTAAAGAGGTTAGTGAATGATAATTTTATGCTTTTAATCTAACTTGTCTGGCGAAAAGAAACTATATTAGTTATCCCGCGAGCGCAAGTGGAACACTGAATAATGTAGTGCGTCTGTGTTCGGCCGAGTGGTATGTGGGACACGGATGCACTACATTTCTGTGTTCCACAAGCTTGAGTGCTATAACTAACACGCTTTACACAACCATTTAGCGGTTTAGCGCACGCATTCAGCTGAAATGTTGCTTGCATCTTGGAATAGCGATATGGACTATGCGATATAGTATAATATACAAATTTGCTCAAAGATAATGTTATTTATCCCACTTGCGCTCGTGTGCCACAGGGCCATGGCTTAGTGGTATATGTGAGACGCAAGAGGCACTTAATTTTTTGTGTTCAAGAACAAAATTTGAGAATTTGGCCCACTAGAAGATGTGTTATATTTTTACTTAATTACAAAGAGTAAGGAAATTGCATTTGACTTAAGTTACTGACATGCACACTTAAGGCAGAAAAAAAGCAGCTGTTCCCTTATATGTGCTGATGAAAAATCGCAAGCAAACGTTTACCCAGAATGTACGAGGACTACATCCATACTTCCGTGCCTAGTTGCAGATACGTCTTGACACAACCTTTAAACCCTTGGTTTGCTTTCAGGATATCTCAGATGATGAAGTTGAAGAAGTCTTGAAGACAGGAGACCGGGACCCACCCCATTTGCTGGTTCTAAAAAAAGGTGGTACAATTGCTGGCACATTTGTCGTTGGTGATACTGTAAGCATTATGTGCCACTCAACCAGTGACAAGTCTATAACATCAGCGATGCTCACATTGATTGCTGTATACTATGTGTTCGATCTAGATTATCCAAAGATCTATTCCCAGCTTCTGGGCACACTTCAGTCACATGTAGTAGGTGGCATTCCATTTGATGGAAAAAAAAGTGCCAAATTCAGGTCCTTCAGTAATGTACTGGATAAAAAACGTTCATAACTTCAAGACTTAAAAGAACTATGTGATGGAACTAAATGACCGAAAACCAAAGAAACTATAAAACCAAAACCCAATGTTTAAACCTAGAACTATAACCAGAGAACAAGGACAGACCAAAAACCAACACAGTGTGTAAATTATAATGAATCTGTAAGCTCACTCTAACTTCAATCTGCAAAAACAAGAAAACACATGGAAACTAAGATGAGAAACATAATCTAATGAATATTCAGTAGGCAATAAACAGTTCTGGCACACAAAGGAAGTGGAAGACACTAATCCCCTACTTTCAGGATTAACCTGTCATAAAACGAATCAAGTGGAACAAATTGTACTTGATTAAACGGAATTTCCATTAAAATACCCAAACTCCCTTATTAAGTAGGATAAATCAACTATCAGCAATAGAAGTAATTAGAGCAGTAATACCTTGAGAAAAATAATCAAGGTAAAAAGAAACAAAATGGAATCTGAATAGTTGTATAAAACTAGAAACTGGAAATCATTCAAAGATAACTCTGACCAGAATCAACTTGTACTCAGACTGTAAACTAAACAAACTTTCAAGGAACTCTAACTGATTTAACTACTGTAAATAATTGGAAATAAGTAAAAGAAGACAATAATACAAAAGAAAACTCACCACTGACCAGACAAGCAGACAACCCAAGCAATGAGGATCACACTCCAGTTATAGGAGGAACATTAGTGTTATCTATGTACATGTATGTTCACTGCTGGTCTACTTAAACTAAAGTGTGGCTTGACCATGTGGCAACTTATATAGGGGGGACTGGAGGACTTAAATAAACAAACAGGGGGACACACTACCAAGGCATACAGGGGAACACTAAACAAAGGCTATGCATTTTGAAAGGGGGAACTACTCCTATGTATAAATGACACAAAATTTTAAACAACTTTTTGGCTCCGCCACACATGCAGTGCATGTTCAAGTGTTATATGTTACATTTCATAAAGTGTTAAATTTGTTACATTTTCGATTTCAAATATTCTCATTTCAATGTAATTTTAAAGCTTTTTAAATAACCACAAAGGGAAACTCGTGATTCGGTGAATTGTAAATATTTCAGATGTTGAACAAAAATGAACCAGAATAATGTCATTGCTTAAGTATCAGTGGATTATCTACATAGACATTTTAGATGTATTTACTGTTTCTTTTACCAGGGTTAACTCACTGATTTAAATCACAATTTAAATCAAATGAATTTGTTTTCAAATTCCTGATTTAAATCCTTTTTTGTAAAAATCTTATTTTTGGCAAAATTTACTGATTGAGGGTCATTTTAATCAATTAAATCAAATGTTTCCAACCAATTACAAAGCTTGTGTAAGATGTTAACACATTCAAATATCCCTTCTTCATCAGCAGCGTCTCGATATACATGTTGGATTCGCATAATTACCCACAATTATTCTTTCTTTTTTTAAGTCTGATACGATTTCTGTTCTCCACCTTGTACGAAGGACCATCAATGAAACATGATAAGTTACACAAGGATCAGTGCTGGTTTTAAAATTAAAGGCATTTTTATGAAACTGAGGTTTTTCCATTGTGCGCATTGATCATATGAAAAATATTAATCGTATGATAAAGAAAATTATATATGTACATGTAGCCTCACTCTCAAACCTACCGTCACAGCTGGCACTTTCAGAATCATGAATTATGTCATGTTTCATAAATGGTTTTTGCTGATATCCATTTCAAGATTAATTGTAATGATTATTATAAATCTCAGGTTTTTAACAGCTGAAGCAATTTCTTGCACATCTGTGTTCACCCCCTGAATTGAATCAACAAAATTTGCTCTAACTTGACATCTATAGAAAACCAAATATAACAAAAAAGTAACCTTCTTTGATATGTGAAAAGAAAATTATACTCAATGGCTACATGCCCATTCTGCTCGTGTGGATTTGAAAAGACGAAAGTAAAAAAAAAATATGTTCTGGTGATTTAAAGGAAGTGTTTAGTACTTAAACATCAAGTTAATTATAAATGCGTCCAAGCATTTATAAAGTGTTACAGGCTGTAAACACGTCATTGGTTTAGTACTTAAACATCAAGTTAATTATAAACGCGTCCAAGCATTTATAAAGTGTTACAGGCTGTAAACACGTCAATGTGTTTAGTACTTAAACGCGTCCAAGCATTTATAAAGTGTTACATGCTGTAAACACGTCAATGTGTTTATGCTATAAACACATTGACGTGTTTAAAAGTACATTGTGTTTAGAAAGTAAACAGTAAATAAAACATGTTCATATGTTTATGTGTTTAAAGAAATAAACGTTTAGTGTTCAAATATAAACATGAGTGTTCAGTGTTTATTCATAAACGCGTCAAAGTGTTTACAAAGTTTAACAGTTGTGTGTTTATATTAGTGTTCAGATGTTAAACATATATGTGTTCAGTGTTTATTTATAAACGCGTCAAAACGTTTATAAAGTGTTACAGATATGCGTTTATATATGTGTTTAGAAGTTAAACACACGGTTTTACAGTGTAGTAAACGCTTTGGTGTTTATCCCCTGTGGTGCGTTTTGGCCCATCGCAATGTTGTCATCTACAATGCGTCGTGCCTGGCGTCTTGCTATCATAAAGATGTGCGCATACAATATCACAACCATAACGATACCAGATAATAGAAATGCAACGATAATGAGCGTCAGTACCAATGGTCCTTCACGATGACACTGTAGTATGGTTGACAGTTTACGTTCATATAACGCGTTACCAAGAAAAGCGATCATTGAAACTACACACCAACTGCAAATGATGATTGTCTTTGTTCTGCATAGAGTCATCAGTCGCGGATACTGAAGGCAGAAAGCGATAGCAAGATATCGATCAATGGTCAGAAGCACCAATGACATAAAACACTGACAGAAAAACAGATATCGTAGCGACAAGTGGACACTGCATAGGAAACTACCAAACGGCCAATATCCTAAAGCTGTGTAGATGATGCCTGGAAGAAATCCAAAGGCTCCCATACAGAAGTCGGAGACGTTTAAAGACATCATAAAGAGCTTGGTAGTTTCTTGGATGTTCGAACGTCGGATGACAACCAAGCATACCGGGTTGAGCGTCAAGATCAGGGTAGTGTTCACAATGTCAGTGATGAAAGTGAAAAGCTGCAGTCCCGACCAGGACTGGTCTGGTTGGTTGGTAGTTGGTACCATCGCTGTCGACGTAAGCATTTCTTCGGCCATGTTGGACATCACTCAGGATGAAACAAATCAATTCGTCAACCACGTAGAGATCATATATCTGCAATGCAACAGTGATGACCCTCTAGATCTGGCCCGCACTGGCAATTCGTATGCGTCGTTTACACGCAATGCGATCCAACGACACAACGGCAGGGAACTTCTCATTAATATAATTGGTCCATCCATCTTCAGACTGAATAACGAAAATAATAAGGCCAAAAATAAAAAAAACATGTTTCTCGTCCGGGTTTTTTAAAAAAAGGAGGAAGCGGGGCTTTTTATTTTTCATTTTTTTCAAGATGGCCGCCATTTAAACATTTCCTGCAACCGTTGGTGTTTCCACTGTTCAAAGTCACTTTTAAAATGAAAGATAAGTTGGACAAGAGAACTGAACATATTTACAGTGTCATTTAGACTTGTATTGCATATTGGTCTACAATTTATTTTCCGATGAATTTGTGGACTTTTTCGGTGTTTTTTTACTGCATTTTTCAAAAATAAAAAATAATAAAAAAAATCCAGGCGGCCTCCAAAAAGGAAGCGGGCGGGCACGAGAAACATGGTTTTTTTTACTTCGCCTAATGGATTGATTGATACCTTTAACGAGATAGCAGGTAATTCACGTAGGATAATAAAAATGGAGGGAGAAGCGACTTTATTTGCAGCTGATGAAAAGCATGGAGTAATTATTGTTGGCATCTATAGATTGAAGGCGGACAAAAGTACCTGACAAATTAGGTAACCAATTATAAAAGCACTTAAAATATCTAAGACTGAGGTCTTAGCATAACACTAAGTGCCGGATAATTAAGGCATTCGTCTCTTTTAATCGAAATCCTTAAGAACAGACTGAAAAGAACCTTTGCATTAAACAAACCATAGCAGTCTAGCATCCAGGAATGACAACATCCATACGTGCCTCTTATAATGTTTGACTTTAACTGCGCATCAATTGTCGCATGAGTACACGTTATTAAATCATTTTCAATTCTTACATTATATTTACCACACTAAGACCTGAAAACATAGGACTGCTTGCAGTTGTATGCATCGGTACTTAGGTAAGTTGTTAATATTCATGCACCGCTCACTGTTGGTGAATCAACAAATAGTGCATATTAGATCGCATGATGATTTGCTTTTGAACGAAGGAGCGCTGTTTAATACGACGACATTTTTGATATAAGTAAGTTTACACGTTGCTACAATTTGAAAATAACACTGCTATAATATTCGAGCGTTTGTAGGCTATACCTAAAAAAAACCACCACGACAACGCCCTTTTTTGCTCATTGTGCTTTATTCACGAGTTGGCCATATTAAATTGAAAGCGAGGTAAAATCCTCATTTTTGGAACTTGCGAAGAGAAATGAAAGCAACGATATAAAGTTGATTACAAATGAAGACAAGTCTGCTATGATGAATGATTTATAATTTTGTTATCAAACATGTTTAAGCCTCATTTAAAAAAAAAAAAAAAAAGTGAGGCTTGGAACGCATAAATAGTCTGGTACCATCTTACTTCTTTACAATTTATAAAAAAAAAAAACATTCAGGGAACACGATCAAAAATTGCTTCTTCGTGAATAAGATGTCAGTTCACAATAAGTCCGTGTCTGAATTATTTTGCTCCGGCTTCACACACGAGTCTGTGGGAAATGGCTGCAGCCGATACAATAGACGCGCGTGTAATTTCGAGTCGTATAGGCCTATTCGTATTTATCACAATATTGCACTAGATTAAGAAACTCACTTTTATTGAACGCGGTCAAAAAGAACTTTTCAATTCATATGTTCAACCTTATTTTGTACTTTATTGAGGCGTCAATATTTCCTTGTCAACAGTCAGTCTGTGAAAGACTGCATGACCAAGTTGGGGGAAAAACGGGGGAAAACGGCGTTTATGTATATTTGTTTAGGTATCCCGCCCCCCCCCAAAGGAAAAGTATTTTTGTTAGAGTTAACTTGCCTTTTGATATTAGTGAGAGTGATATTTAAGTACCATCAGGCCATTTTTCAAATTCTCTGTTCAATTGACTGAATATTGGGAAAGATAGTGCTAGCTCACGAAACTCAAAAGTGATCAACTTTTTGTGCATAAAATAAAAAAAATCTGAAATAATCATAACAAAAAATTAAACTTAATTTAAAATTAGTTGATTAATTCTGATAAACCATTATTATCTCTACTTAAATACCCAACTAGAAGTTTGTCAGAAAATTACTTTCTAATTTTGGGGGGACATTTTTCAAAGGGTTCACTGTGCACTTCGAAATAAAATCGGAAAATCACGCCGAAATATAAATCTTTACACGGGTAAATAAATTCTTGATTTATGATCAGGAGTGTTAAGAGCTTGATGAAATTTCACTTTCTGTGAAATTTTGCTCTAGCTAGACGCTACAGGTGAAAAACTTTAGGGGCCGCGCCACGTTAGGGTACATCAACAATACGGGGGATGAACAGAAAGTCCTATAAGTTAAACTCGTTTATGCCCAAAAAAGGGTTCCTTTTACACTTTCAATTCACACGATTATTTCGGCTTCAGTCAGTGCAAAGCCTTCATTGCATATTTCGTATCTCAAGTTGCCACTGAATCCACCTTTGGTCGGTTTTAACATTTCGCATAATACATGTATTTACGAGATATGTTTACATTGGTCCCAACAGAATACAAAGCCAGCATACGAAGTTTTTAATAAAAAAATATTATCGCTGTTCGCAGACACTTGAACGAATTCGTAGTCACAGTCACAGGTTTTGGCATGGTATATTTTATGAACTTTGTGCCCGCTGTCACTATTGTTAGAACAGCATCACCCCAGATAACATTATGACCTGCCGCACAGTGTGAGGTATTTCTCCAGTTGGCCTTACTATTACATCCTAATAGGTTACACTTTACGAATCTCATGCGAAAAGTGGAAAAGCATTGGTTGTGAACTGTACTGGTGGAGACTACGAAAAGAGGAATCAGACGACATTCCTACAAAGACCAGCACAGTGTCCTAAAGATATCAACCTATTACACCTCCCCTTCTATGCTCAAGGTAAGCTGGATTAACTTTTACCATTAAATTGTTTTTAGAAGTTTACTTAAACTATTTGCTTTATTACATCATTAATTTTCGTGAGAGAAACACTGTTTACAATTACCGTTTTACAATTCATCATAACGCTTTCATGCTGTCAAAGTCTTAACGAAAAGGTAAAAACAAAAGCCAAATAGGCACACTTCTGTTTCCAAATTAGTTTTTTTGTCGATAACCTCCCTCGTCATTAATACAGGTTGAGTAGATTTATCAAAAATGTATTTTACTTCATGACGCTTCGAGTTGCATAAACCAGAAAGAATTATTTGCTTTAAAGATAGGTCAACACAGGAAGTAGCTTAATATAAGTGATTTTTAGATCTCGAAAATGCTTTTAACATGTGGTAAGACTGTTTCTTTTACAAACTATACACAGGTTTGAGCACGCCTGCCCCGAAACCATGACGATTAGCGAGACGGAAGTAACTCCCATCTCACCATCCAAGACGACGTCAAGTCGCGAGCGGGCGCGACGCCGTTGGGTGACGGTAGAACCCGTCGTATCCCTGGCGGTAGTCGGTTACATCACCATCGGTCTACTCAGACCATTCTACCTGAAGAGCCGTCTAGGCGAATCAATGTTTAACATCACAGAGCAAGACGAGATTGCCAAGTGTCAAGCCAATAAAACCGATGGTGGTGTCATGGAGGATGAGATCCAGTCACAAGCTTCGCTATGGCTGTTGTATTTGTCTGCAGCTACTAATATACCGGTTGTAGTGAGTTCAATTGTGCTTGGTACCCTCAGCGATCGTTTAGGTCGGAAGTTAAGTTTGGTAATGGCAATAATTGGCTACATCTGTCAAGAGATCGTGTATATCCTGACCGTCTACTACAAACTCCCTCTTCCAGTTCTCTTAGTTGGTGACTTCTTGCAAGGAGTGGGTGGGGGCTTCATGACGCTGTTCGCTGGTTGCATATCGTATATCAGCGACATTACGTTAGAAAAGCAGAGAACCATACGAATCGCAGTTGTAGAGATGATGATGTTTTTCATGGGTGGTGTTGTTCAAGTTGGTGCCGGGTACCTGTTGAGCGCTTTTGGTCCCATCCCGCCTCTAGCGGTGGCATTGGGGCTTAATATCCTGTGCCTGATGTATGTCGCCATTCCAGGCATTCTGTTTGAAACAGTAGATCGAAAAAGCATCCCTGAACATCGTAAAGGGTTAAAGGAAGCTGGGAGGAGCGTGGTGAAGCTTCTCAAGTTCAACGAGAATGGCCGTCGATGGCAGATGCTTCTTCTAGACTTCTTTATCTTCTTTGTTATGTTGAACGTTAACGGAGTCATGACTATCTTTATCCTGTATGGTACGGCCGAACCGTTCTGCTGGTCAGCTGTTACCGCTGGATTGGCCGGAGCGTTCGGTTTTATTACTGGATCTATTGGTAAGTCAGGTTAACTAAACTATCAAAAATAACTTAGCCTATTTTTCTCAAAAGGTGACCCTTTGAAGTAGAAAACTAGGATAGCAGTGAAACATTTGAATTACCGTTTTGCATCGAAGGATGGAGTTTGAATTCATATCTGTGTACGTGTATCGAGATCTTGCATTGCCTTGTCAAGGTTTGAACCACCAATACATTTCGACACCGATCGGTAATTACCATTTGCACTTCCTGTGGTTAGGATCACACTTCTACTCCCGTACAAAGCAAATCAGGCTTATATTTACTATTCATAAGATGCAACTTTGCGTCGGGGTGATGTAAATTCAATGTAGGATTTTGCCCTTCACATACGTATTGTTTTTATTTTTATAAACGCTGTAAACTCAGTGTTGTCCCGAATAATTGTGAGGAAAAACTACTCAGTTTGGTTGCGGTACCCTCTGTAAATCAGATTCGAACCGGCCAGCCGACCCCGGCAAGCTCAGTGGACGCAATGGTAAGACTTATGCATTAGTTAGCAGGCGGTCGTGGGTTTGAGTCCCATACGAGTAGTTTTTTGCTCACCATGACTCGGGACAACACTGAGTATAAAATATGTCAGTGAAGGTCAAAACCCAATATTGCATAGGCCTGCACATTACAGTTTTCTTTTATTGACCTAGACTTTACGAAAAATCCATGTCTTTCTGTTTTGAAAAGCAAAAGAGCTTTGTGAATATGCATTTATGTGAAGTCACTCACTATAGTCACAGCGTTTTAAGTCTTCTCTATACGATAAATATACGATAACAAAACAATTTGAGTTTTGATGCAGGAATGGTGGCTGGTACCAAACTGTTTTCCTTCTGCTTGGGCGAGTACTGGATTATGCAAATCAGCTGCTTGAGTCTTCTTGCTTTCAACGTTGTGATGAGCGTTTCGAATACGACATTGCTGGTCTTCATTGGTAAGTGTCAGCCGTCCACACCTATCTGACGAGGAGTTAGCTGTAGTCAGAAACTTGAAAGGAGGCTAAATAAAATTAGAATATAGCCTTCAAATTGGACAGTTTACTTGAGGTCTATAAAAACGCGGTTTCAGTTCACAAATCGAAACTAGAAAAGTCCAGTGGTTTTGACTGCATTTGAAGATAAATTGCCTTTATGTTGGTTTTGAAAACCTTTGATGCGGTTGATGCCCCATGCAGTGTGACTTGAGACTTATTCAACAGTCTTTACAAATGACTAATACAATTTCAACATCGACAGTTACCAACGTTTTATCAATGTTTCATTTTCTTTTTGAAGATTGAAAATCGAAAGTTTTTCTCTGGAAACAAACACCAAGTACTCTTTTTGTTCCCCCAGCGAATGCCGTAGGTGCTCTACGGGGTATGGGAGTTCCGATCGCACGATCAGTCCTGTCGACGATCGTAGATCCAAGTGAAATTGGTGAGTATTGATGGGGGTGGGGGTGGGGGTGAGGGAGGGATTTGTCGCAATGGCAAGGTGGCTGCACGGCACGGCAATTGTAGCCAGGCGGAAGCACATCTTCGGGCAAATTTGGTGGCACTGTTCTTCATCGAAGATTATTGTGTGTGATTGAATGCTGAACGTGCAAGTCTTCAACGAACAGTTACTGCTTTAAAAAAACATAGGTTGCAACAAACGGCCAGATGACATCCATTTTTTTCTCTCTTGCTTTGTAACTTTCCCTTATTTCTCCATTTTTGGAGTAGGGTTGAGGGGTGATTGGCCCCCTTCCGTTTATGCAAATGACCGTTCTGAATTTGGCCACAAGCCCTCGCCTACCTTTGATTTGCATACATTTCTCTATAGTTAACGATTTAACGAGGTCACCTGACCGAATGTCGTGATCTAATTGGTTAATACGTATTGCTGTCTGATTAACTGACAGGGAGGTCTCATTGGGAATAATTAATGTACAGCTGTATTGTATCAATGCTAATTTCTCGTGTCTCACTTTCTTCGTTTCTGTCCCAGGTGCAGCCTTTTCCATCGTTGCCTGCATAGATAACTTATCAAGTTTCACATCGAGCCTGATGATTCCTAGCATCTATGCAACTACTGTATCATTCATGCCCCAGGTTATCTTCTATGTGCTATCCGGTTTGTCCATCATCCCCAGTGGGATTATTTTGTAAGCAGCAGTTTCTTCAAGTTTATTTATTATTGTGAAATATAGAAAAGCTACAGATGAATTCATAATCTTTTGTAATCTAGTCCATTACAAGTCCTTACATTGTAAGTTCTCACGTTCATCACAAGTCATGCAGTACAATGTCAAGTCACAATTGTTATATTTTTTAACCCTTGGTTCTTGTGCTTTACTTGTGAATACATTTGTGATTTGATTGTGATCAGATTTGGGACGATCAATGGCTTTTATGACGAGTTTTGATGACGATATGGACATAATGTGTATCTTGGGGAAAGGGCATTATATTGTCTGAATTAGTTATATTTTTCTCAATCTTAGCACAAGCTCTCCATTCTTCAAACATTAAGGAACATTTGTCGTTGAACCTTAAGGACAATTTAAAGTGTTTAAGCAAAACTAATGTTACTTTTCCTTTTATTCCGGCAACTGTAGAATATTGCAGATCCACTGGCCGCGAAGGAAAGACTACAAAGCACTCGAGGACAGCGGTATCTACGAGGATGGTCCAAGAGAAGAGGATTTGAAAGAAAAAGCCACCACCTACATGAGTATTCCGAAAACAGTACAAATTAAGGAAAGCACAGATTTCTGAAGACGTCGACGGAATAAGTCTTAATCTTGAACGAAAGGGGGCGATTTAGGGAATAAACAGACGTGTATCCAAGGTTACTGACGTATGCATGCTGCTTTTTTACAATCTGTACTTTTAGATTTACAGTCAAGGTACTAAACTGCCTGAACAAAAGAAAATGATCTAGTATAGACCTTTCTGCGCTTGGTTGGCAAACTGCATTTTTGCCTACCACGGCCTGCAAAACTATGGAAGGTCCAACACTGCAAAAATGAAGAAGAGTTATTCCAGATCACCAAAATATTATTTGATACTTGAAATACAACATTTTCAACAAAGCTACAAAAGAATAACTAAACATGCTTTTTAACTATGTGTTGATGGCGTAATGAGGATTTTCTTGGAAAAATATGTTGCCAACCACGGCTTCAATTTATGCGATTACGGCGGCCCATATAAAATGGCGTCAATGTTTACAAACAAAAGAAAGGTCTA
The DNA here is from genome assembly GCF_015706575.1 of Patiria miniata. Taxonomy (NCBI): domain Eukaryota; kingdom Metazoa; phylum Echinodermata; class Asteroidea; order Valvatida; family Asterinidae; genus Patiria; species Patiria miniata. The sequence goes on from NW_024037074.1 coordinate 44,124,196, forward strand.
TTTGTGACCGGAAAGTGACGTCCTACAGCGCCCTCATTCGCTCAAAAAATTGGCCTGTAGACAAATTTAAAATTTGAAATGGAACCGAGGCTCTAAGTGCTAAGGCATTGTATGACATTAAGGACCTTGTCTTTTTAATCCTCTCAGCAAGGGACAGCCCTGGGCCCTCGGTTTCAGTGCCAATTTGAAAGTCGACTGTTGCTTAGTGAAGAGCTAGACTCTTGATATACATAGGAGACCACTAAATGTGATCCCTTTATTGAACAGTGCATTATTTGCATCCAGCTTTTCAATTCGTAATTATTTAAATCTTATACCGATATATATGCACTTTATTGAGGTGCCATTTTGATCAAGCTTTTGTTTGCATTTTGAATTCACCTTATTTTCACATTCCGGTAACGCTGGAGGCCAAGGTAACGCTTTTGGTTTGGCCTAGGCCCTATCAGATTAGAAAATATGAACGGAGTAGTTCATTTGTAAAAAGTTAAACGAGAAATTAATGTTATTATTGAAAAATAAGCAAAATGGCTTGCTTGATGACATCTCAATAAGCAAGGTAATATGCAAACCTCGAGATCAAGTAGAAATCTGAATTAAGTTTAAATTTATTCCAATGTATCGGTTAGGAGACAAGCCACAAAATAAACTGATTAACACACCACCCGTACACATACAGAAAAGCTCCTTTAGTAGGCCTATATTGGTGATGTGGCTTCCTAAAAAGAAGCTTGAAGACACAGGGATAATAAATGCAAAAATCACAAGAGCAGAAGAAGAATTCATCTTTTTTAAGAACTTGATGTTTTATGTAACTCAAATGTTTGGCAGGGTGTTAGGGTTTCACATGCAGGACGAAGATGTTAATTCGTCATACGAACGAACGAAACGTTATCTAAAAGCTTTTTAAACGTACGTAACAATTTTCTAAACTTGAGTTCGGGTTTTTTTTTTAAATATTAATATCACTAAGTTTTAATAACTGTACAGCTATTGGATTTAATTGAATATCCTATAATACCTTTTACACGTAATTAGCTTACGCAGTTTTAGCACTTTATATAACTTTAAATCTGATCATATCATACACGTTGGACTGCTCATGTATTTCGGACGAGCTCCACTTGATCACGTGGTATCATCTGCACCCTTTCGTTGCCATAGCGCCTTGGCTTTATGTCCATGATTAATGTGGCTGTTTCCTTTTCTGTAAACACAACTAATAGAAAAATGCCCATAGTAGCAGCTCTAAGTAGCAGTACTAAGCAAATAGGGGAGGGGGGGGCTGGAATTCCCTGCTCATTGTAGTCTGGTTTCCAGGCCTAAAGATTATGGCGAACTTTACGACAGGTTGGCGCTAATATCACGTGAACAAAACGGGCGGAGTTTTTCCATTGATCTCCATATACATTGTATGGAAATCAATGGGTTTTTCGCGGACATGTTAATGTTGACACGCGGAAATGTTCCTAGTGATTGGGTGCTTTCGGGTGCAAATGTTGTTTATGCGTGTTATCAGTATCGAGATTTTAAATTCTATAAAAGAGGTCTGGCCCTGACTTGTCCTGGCCCGTCCTGGCCCGGGCATGGCCTGGCCTGGCCGGAAAGAAAATCAAAATATGCATACTACTTAAACCATTCGATTAATGTTTTTTTTTCGTTTAATATAATGTCACATACATGTATTTCAAATCTAAATTTACCAAAGAGCATCTATTAATGAAAGAAGACAAATTAGATCTCGACAATAATCCTTTATTATTTTCAAAGTAACATTTACAAATGTTACTGAGAAGGTTCATTTATTGATTCCTTGATTTATTTGTTTTGAACTTAGGCTGCTCCGGGAGGAAATTTCATATGCAGTTGCAGTATTCACAGCTGTTTCACCTCTGCAAATAGTAGCCACGTGTAATATTTAAAAATTGAAGACTTTTCATGAAAACTATTAACAAAATCACGTCGTTCAACCGGCATGTTCAGAAAATTACTAAAATACAACAATGTACATCTTTATTGCCTTTGGCATTAAAAATAATTCTAAGAACGAACTAGGAGGTTAATAAAATGTAACGTGAATTTAATTCACTTTTTTTGTAACTATGATATATGTAACTTTTAACACATTTATTAAACGTGAAACACACTTCAATTGTCGGATCATCAATCGTTTTACATTTTTAGAAGTTTCTTGATTTTACATGTAGTCTCAACTCGACTCTCATTTGCCCAACAGCGGTTTGAGCTACAGATTTGCCGCATTAACGTTATTGACACTTTTTGCTATAAGCAACAGTAATAGCATATTTAAAATCTAATACTGATAACATTGTACAGTAATGTATTCCCTCAAAAGACCTCAATTCATTGTGCACATTCGAGTTTTTAGCGCTCTGTGCTTAATTTTCTTAGTACAGCGCGTTGAGTTGGTTAAAAGCGGTATAAATATCCGTATTCCACTAAATGTACCAATAAGGAGATATGTTATTGTAATTTCTTCGAACAGTGGGAGACACCGGTCATTATATTGGAAGACATTTTCATGTCTCCCTATATAATAGTGTCACAGCCCCTCTGAAGGCAAAATTTTAATGTCGTAATTAGGTTATATTTTTTGCTCGTGGTCTAATAGTAAACATACTGAAATTCGTGGAAAAAGAACAAGGAAATATTGGGTAAGGGCACATTTAAGTTTGAAAAATGTTGTGAAAAATATTTTCGAGCGGTCGTTTATAAAGATCAACCACTAAAAGGAAAAGGCCTCAAAATTGAACTATGCGGTGTGCCACAAAAAATGATCCCGACAAAATCGCATTTTTCATCTCCCAAGTAAGACTTGCTGCCATTAATTCCAGCCTTACACATTCAGAGTCTTCAAAGCGCAACTTATCTCTAACTTTCAATACTTTCCGGTTTGCCAATATATTCTTTGATATCGGCGTTTACTTCGTATCCTTTGCTCTCTTCTGGTTCGTCCTCAAACTGTTGGTACTTATCCTTTGCTTCCCGTCTTGGCCACAGCAGTTGTAGTACCCTGCAAATCACACGGATAATTACGTTTTCATACCTGCTATATTTCCATACCTGCTATATTTATATAGTAATGAGCCTTGAGATAGTTTCGACTTTTGCCGAGCTTACTCGACCATTTGAAATGAGCTAATGCCATTTTGAACCATAAATCAGTTCATGCATTCCGTTTTAGTTGGACAGTCCAAATTCATATTAATCTTTATAGATAAAAACAAATATTTCGAATTCATTTGAAAGTGGCGTTGGAAATGGAATCGCTAAAAAAGACAATTTTGTATTTATGTAACAAATAGCGTTGACGGGGGAGGCAAAAATAATATGGATTGACGGGATGTTTATTGACCCTCAAAATGTTTGTAAACAGATGAATGAAAAATGTGGAAACTATGCCAAATATATAGGCTATAAGTTTTTTGACCAACAATTAGGAACAATATAGTAAAGCGCCTTCTTGTGGTCGCTAGAGCCAAATGTTAGGATAATCGACCAAAGCGTTTTGTAAATTTGCTAAGACCTAAATACCCCAGTCCAGATAAGACTATAATCACAATCCAGAGAAATAATGAAAACTGCTTACACAATGATTCCAGCAGGGATGACGTAGAAACCGGAATACACGAAGAAGACGGCCGGTGGTAGATATTTGACAGTAGCTGCATAGATGCTGGGCCCTACCGCTGAAGCTATAAACCCCGCTACACTGTCGATACATGCTACTAAGGCAAAAGCAGCACCTGGGCAAATGAACAGAGATCTATGACCAGTGTAGGGTTATTTGACACTACCAAAAGTGGCGCACCTGTGAGTGGGGACGGGGGGGGGGAGCATAATTTTCCCCCAGTCTAAACAGAGGGGATACAAACACAAAAAATAGCTACTAAGGGGGATCGAAGACGCCCTCAGTCGACATCGCCATTGACAATTGAATTACCAATGGCTGCCAATACTACTGCATACCATACCACCATAGGATCATTTTACTTTTTGTTTTGCATTTTGTTCGTTTCAAATAATACACCACTCAAAATAAAAAAAACTTTGTTGAAAACCTAACCTGAGACCTTAGCTATTAATGGATATCACAGTTTTCAAGAAAACTGGTTGATGACGCGAAAACGACTTCGTCCATAGCACATCGTATAGCACACTTTATTTTCAGATCATCGATTGACTGACTACTGGAAATCACTTACGTTATTTTATTTCTTCTGAATGACAGCATGCCAGATGGAATCCTTGCACCGGTTATTTAGAGCCATGTACCAACATTCGATCTTTAATCCAAGTAAAGTTTTTCGACGCAAACTTTACGGACATGTGCAAACATGCACCTATAGAGTACCGTACATTTTATTCGTTTAATTAGCACTCACCTATTTCAGTTGAATCGACTATTCTGGATATGATTGACCGAGCTATCGGCATTGACGTCGCTCTGAAAGCACCGATCAAATTCGCTGCAACAAAACCAGAAATGAAATATTTAGAAAAAGAATCTTGAATAATCAAGATAATCATTTTCAATTAAGGTAAGTCTCCTACATTTCCTTTATTAGAACATCCAGAAAAAGTCGTCAGATCATATTTCCCGCGGTCAATGCTAAGTTATATCCAAGTACGATGACTTAAATTCGAACTAAATTGTTGTAATGGCTAAGGACTCGAAATAAGATTCAGAACTTAAACAATTTCAACATTTTCACACATGCTTAGTGACTGCTTAATCAAAGTCAAACTTAGAATTTGACAATGTTTGTGTTTTTAGGGCTGGACTGAAAGCCGTGCACCACAGAAATCAAGTATAATCACAGGTCAATCACATTGGCAAAGCACATTACTCAGGTCACAAAGTCATAAAAACTCAGCCTATACAGTCCATCCGAATGGTGTGTCAATTTAACCTGAGCTTGGCTGACTTTCGTTTGATTTCTGATTGATTATATATATATATATATATATATATATATATATATATTTTTTGAACTTACCTGCATAGACCAGCCATGTTGTTTGCGTCACTCCCATCATAATATTGAATGCTAGGAGGCTAAGACAACTGATTTGCATAATCCAGTACTCGCCGACGCACAGCGCGAATAGTTTAGTTCCGACCACCATTCCTGTGTAAATCAAAGTCAATAAATGCTGATATAAGTTTCTATTAGCCCTAAGTGATATAAACATTGTGCTCTGTAGAACCATTAATTAAGCGGAATTATGTGATATGGTTTTAAAGCTACAGTCCATCATTTGCAGCTATCCAAAAAGTAACTGACGTTAATAGTGTTGACGAAATCAACGGAAAAAGGCCTTTCCAACGATGCGTCTAAAGACATATCGTTAGGAAGTTCCGTAATTAGTTGTTCGTTTTTTATTCGGCGAAGCGCGAGCAAGCGTTCACACGACGCACAGTTGCTATAATTCGTCGGATCAGTACGTGACATCGCGTGGCTGCAATCGGCTCAGCGAGAACGTGTCTCGGACGCTGAATTCAGGCCCAATTCAAAACATGATTCAGCAGCTTTTGCTTTGAAATCGAATCCTAGAACGCTGTTTTTCTAGAAATATACAGCTGAAGCTTCATCAAGTTAGTTGTTTAGCACCATTCTTGAGATCTTAAGCACTTTTGTTGCTTTAAACGAACAAAATGCACAAATAACAAATGACGGACTGTACCTTTCATTGACAAATTCCAACAATTTTGTTAAATGATTGTACATCGTGTTCACGAAACACCCCTCTGGCCATGTCTGGTATGTGCCTCGCGCGCGTAGTCCTACAAATCCCCTTATTTGGAGATTGGCGCGCGCGCACGGCGCGCACTGCCCACCCAGGGGCAGCACTGTTACTGGCAGTTTACAACCACCCACATACCGGCTCTCGACCAATAGGAACGGGTAAACTGTCTCAGGTATTTAGGAATTTGATTTTAAAAGTTCTGAATCGGAATGGAAATGGTTCATGGTGGCACATAAGATACGCCAAATCCTAGGTTGAGATACGGAATCGATTAGGCAACTCACCAATAGAAGCAGTTAGGAACCCGAATGATCCAGCAAGGCCCGCATCGACAGGACTCCAGCACAAAGGTTTAGCCGTTCCATACAAGATGAAGATGGACATGGTACCATTGATGTTTATAATCACGAAGAACAAAAAGAAGTCTAGGAGAAGCATCTGCCATCGGCGGCCATTCTCGTTGAACTTGAGAAGCTTCACCATGCTCCTACCGGCTGCCTTTAACCCTTTACGATGTTCAGGGATGTTTTTTCGATCCACAGTTTCGATCAGAAGGCCTGGAATGGCAACATAGATCAGGCATAAGACATTTGCCCCTAGAGCCATCAGCAGTGGTACCTCGGTGCTTATATCTCGCACCATATACCCAACACCGACTTGGACAAAACCACCGAGTAATAACAAAAGCATCTCAATGAACGCTATACGGAGAGTCCTCTTCTTCTCTGACGTGATGTCGGTGATGTAGGAAGTGCAACCAGCGAACAACAGCCCAAAGCCACCAGCCATCCCTTGCAAGATGTCTCCTACGAAGAGAACTGGAAGAGGGAGTTCGAAGTAGATGGTTGCAAGGTAGACAACCTCCTGACAAATGTAACCGAAGATTGGTATAACAATGCACATCTTTCTACCCAAGCGATCGCTTAATGTGCCCATAATGACGGAGCTTATTATGACCGGTATGCTCGAAGATACGTTCAAGTACATTATCCAAAGAGAGGCCTCGGCCTGGATGCCATCTTGCATTGCTTTGTCACCTGTGTCGTTGCTGTTACAGTTGGAGAATTCATCATCAACGGTAACGTTGTATGACTCGCCTATACGCTTCTTCAGGAAGAATGGTCGGATTAGACCTATGGTCATGAAACCGATTACTGCCAATGATACCACGGGTTCTACCGTGACCCAACGGCGCTGGGCCCGCTCACGATTGGAGAGCCCTGCTGAAGACGTTTCTACTGAACACTGCTGCAACTCAACCTCCGCATTTGCCATTTTCTCCGTGATAGTTGTAGCTTTATATTCAGTCCTGACAATTGTAAAATAAACCGTAATAGGTTTTCCGATTTCAGAGTAGTTTGCACTCTATGAAATTACACAGAACGACAGGCAAAGCTTCAGTTCATGAAGCCAGATTCAACTGCAGAAAAATAACAAGTTTCAGTGCATGTCTCTGTCTTTATAAAGCAAACCAGCCATTAATGTGGGCAGAAGGAAATAGTAAAAATTGGTTGGACTTCGACGCAACAGAAATAGGTTGCTTGTGCTGTGTAAAGAAGTTCAAGGTTCAACACAGTGTGTTTGTTAAAGCAGTGACGTTCAATGCACAGGTGAAATGTAAACAGTAGACCTACCGCGTGACACGGTCTACAAAGCATATGCACAGCGAATCTCTGTACTAAGGTTAAATCCAGAAAATCACAAGATTGTGACATAATGGAGCAAATTGAACTATGTACATGTAAACGTGTAGGCCTACCCGTATAAAATATATGTTAATTTTTAAACAAAATCAATATAAGTATCTAGGTAAGCAAGAACCCCTAAATAAGAGGGATTTTGCAGACTAGGCGGGGGTTTGGGGCATTTCGTTAAATTAACTCTAAACACAAAATAAAATCGTCACCGACAAAACGAAACAAAGACGACCATTAAAAAACCCTGAACAAACAAACAAAAATACATAAAACTTCAAATGCATTAAAAAGGCCCCTAAACATAGGACACCAAAAGAAAAATACCCCGGGGATATATTGCCCAAAGGTGTATACCACATTTACAAGTGGTGAGTCTCCGTTTTGCAAAATGTATATATTTGACGAAGTGATTCATTATTAAATATGAAAAACTTCTAAACAAATTTCATTGTCTTGTGTTTTGACAAAGATCCATTGCATTTAATGCAAAACCATTATTAGGCAATTCTGTTTTGCAAGTTCAATTACAAACAGAAGACTAAACACGTTTTCACGTATCTAGAGTGTTCTTGTGTAATTCAATTAGTGTTCATTTCTCCAGTCTGAGTTTCCTGTAGTAATTTTTTTCTAGTCTGAATTTGAGGTGTTTTTTTAATTTACAGTAGTATATAGATACATACAGTGCTTATCCAACTAAACTGAACATAATTCATAATGAACATATTCCAAGTGAAGTTATCTATTTTTCTTTCTCAATCTCTGTTTGAAAATTTCTGTACAAATCCTCAGTCTCTTTTGTGGGTTTCTTCTGCTTTTGAAAAACCAAAAATAAATGTTCTTTCTCTCAACTTATTTATTTGTTATCTAAGTCATTTTTTTCTGTTTTTTTGAAGTTGTGAAGATAGTCTCCTCCAAGAGATCTTTGGATTAGTCGCCTTGGACGCTGGTTGCCCCATGGTATGGTGTGATGAAGGTTGCTAATGCTGTGGATCCTGGGTCAAGAGAGCCTGGTAGTTATACTGTGGAGAATTGTCCCGTATTGATCCTAAAGTCGAGGCCAAAATAAGTCTAAATAAAAACACAAGGGGGGCTTTAACACGTTAACAGGATTTGACCTTTCCTATAAGCAGAAATTAGGAGCTGTTGTGTTGATCAGAATTATTACTTTTTTTTTTACATTTTACAACATAGAATTGACGATCCCGATTTCACCATTCAGTGGATCGCTGTTCGAAAAAGGTATTTGGACATAAGAGAAAGAATAAGGGAAAGTTTGAACAAGCATCGCGAGTGTCACTGGGAGGGGTGTCCCCCATTAAACGTGTCGTTAAATATAGTCCTGGAGAAAATATATGTGTGTCTGTCGGCACACATGCCGAACGAGTAGCGCCATCTATATTATCCGATAGTGTTCAATTTCACCCGCTCGGAAAGCGCCCATAATGTTCAGATGGTTAATCTGGTTCCCAGACCAGAAGATTCTGACTACTCCTGATGAATCTTTGGTCAGGCAGTCTCCGTGGCTAAAAATAAACATGACGACATTGATGGCCCTTTTTCAAATCTCGGCGTCGTTTCCAATTTCGCTTTATCGCTTGTAGATTTTAATGTTCTGATCAAACTTTTAAATAAATCACTTGCTTCGTAATATCATACAGTTATGATAATTATGTTTGTTGTTTCTGTAAGATAACATTAACTAACGTTGATCTGGAATCTTCAAAATGAGGCACCCAAATAGCACTGTTAGCAGGCGGAGCCGAATGAAGACCTGGTATTGGAAAATCTCGGTAACGGTCGTCAAATTCAAAATTGTACATGACGCAGCTAAAAGTTCGCCCATACGATCCGAGTATATTTGATGTACAAATTCGTTTTTAAATTTCAAGTTTTCTAAATGAAAGCAATGAATATCAATTATCAACTCATTTAAAATAAAATTAATAAGCAATTAGCAGTTAATTAAACCTATATTATATACTCGGAAATACTCGGGTGCTATCCCATTGTCGACGAAACGACTTCGGCAAACTTCGGAAAATTTCGGAAAAAGGAGGAATTCCTCCCGTTTTTGTCACGTGACGTAAATTGTAATACAATGTATATTACCGGAGGCTACCGGACCTCAGATTTATCAGGAATAGTCAGCATCTTTTGGTCTGGGAACCAGACTATTCAGATGGTGTCCATCCCCTCAGTCGTGTTACACTGTAATGATACATGGACCTCCAAAAGCTCCCCTCTTTTGTTCGTACTGTTTACAGAAATAGGTTGCTTGTGTTGTGAAAAGAAGTTCAAGGTTCAACAATGTGTGTTTGTTCATGTACTGACGCAAGTTATATTCAATACACGGTAAAATGTAAACAGTAGACCTACCGCGTGACACGGTCTACAAAGCAGATACACAGCGAATCTCTGTACGAAGGTTAAATCCAGAAAATCACAAGACTGTGACATAATGGAGCAAATTGAACTATGCAAATTTGAGAATGTTGGCCCACCCGTATAAAATATAAAAGTTAATTTTTAAAACAAAATCAACTGATTCACAAAACTATCTATGATTGATGCAAGATCACCTGATGAGAGGGCTTTTGCAGAACACGGGTTTTGAAGCATTTTTGTTAAATTAACCCTTACCACAAACTAAAACCGTCACCGACAAAACGAAACAAAGAAAACATTTCAAACCCCTGAACAAACAATTAAAAATACAATAAAACACATTAAAAAGGCCCCAAAACATAAGACCGAAAATCAACATGAAAAGAAAACCCCGGAACATTTTGCCCCAAAGTATATACCACATTTAAAAGTGGCGAGTCTCCGTTAATGTTGGTTACTGAAGAGCCATTTTGTTGCAAAATGTATAAGTTGATGAAGTGATGCATTACCAAATATGAAAAACTTCTAAAAAAACTATATTGTCTTGCGTTTTGACAAAGATCCATTACATTTTGATGCAAAACCATTATTAAGCCATTTTGTTTTGCAGGTTAATTTATAAACAGCTAGAAGACTAAATCTTGAAAGTGATTATAAGAATTTTTGTAGGACGAACGTCGAAAGATGATGGGGAATCACATTTCCCCTTGTGCGACCCTGCTTAATATGTTGAGGAAACAGACAGAAATATTTGTAAAATTGGACCCCAAGCCCCCGGAAAATTTGCCCCACAATTATACGCTACTGCAAAAAATGTTGATGCACTATCCACATGTACAGTTTGGACAACAGCTTCTTTGAGTGAATCTGCCTAGTAAAAGTTGGAGTCAAAGTACAAGCTGTCGATAAAAAGAAAAGCTAGATAAAATCTGTCGATCCATCAGGGATCTCTTTGTGTCTACCCGCAGATCAATATTTTCTTCTTTCGATATATCCCAGAGAATCCGTGTGACCCGACGCCTGACCCCAACTAGTCTATGTAAAGCCATGGTTAATAATTTTTGAACATATTCCCTGATAATTATGCAATACAACCGCCTCTTGTCCCCTAGATTTTGGCCAACTAGCGGGCGCTTTTTATTCTGTCGGGTCTTCGGTCATTCACCCGTTGTCGGTGGTGCGTCTTGGTGAGGTCTGGGTTTGCTTGGTGCCGTGTATGTGCGCACGCGAGCTTACATGCAGAGAGGTGCATGGCACATGGTTGCATAGACATTCAAATAAACATCTGCTTTCTGCTATGATCGAAATTTCATGAAACTGAGATCATGAGAAAAAAACCATAACTACTGCCTGGATTGTCAATACAGTATTCGGGTTCTCTAAGAGCATCTCAGTGAGTTGTGTTACAAGAGCATCCAACGATTCTCTTAACAGACAGTATCCTACTGCACTCATTGCGTAGGGTTCTCTTAAAGCATCCAGGGGGATCCCTTATTAGCTGCAGCCCAACCCACCGGCATTGATTGTAGAGTTTCTCTCAAAGCCTTCCAACGGGTTCTTTTACAGCATCCCAACAACTGTTTACTGGTTGGGTTATCTAAGAGCAACATTTCAATCAGTGGCGTATCGGGGGGGGGGGGCAGGAGGCGCCTTGCCACTCCACCCCCCCCCCCCCCCGCGGATAATTTGTGACAAATTGTGACAATTTTTTCCAGCAATTATTTCAATAAATGGTTAGATAGTTCTAACATTAAATCCCCCAAAAAGAAAATCCGCTTAAAACGATAACAATGCACCGTGAAAAATGGGCATATAATTTGCAGTATGCATAATAATTGTAACTTTTGAAGAGCGCCCACATTGTGAAGATGGGTACCAGCATAATGTCCAACGGTCTGCAACTAGTAACTCGGTTATCAGACAGAATAAACACGAACATGCATGTTATGTTAGATCTACAACAATACAATCGTGCAGTTGGGGCTGCTTGCACTTGCAATACAAAGTTTCGTGCATGAACTACAAGTTGTGCAATTCTCAACTGAATGTCATTGAATAATTTAACTAGTGTAATACTAATAGCGGTTGTCTCATTAAAACAATGAAATAACACAATAAAGGGGTATTACATTTCTCCCTTTTTTATTTGGAGAACTTGCCTCTGAAAGTTTGAATTCAGAGGGTCCTTGTGTGATTCAATTAGTGTTCATTTTCGAGTCTAAGTTTCCTGTAGTAATATTTTTTCTAATCTGAATTGGACTTTTTTCTTCTCCAAATTACAGTAGATTCATGTAGTGCTTCTGAATCAAAGTTTACTGAATATTATTTTCATGATGAATAGATTTCAAGAAAAGTTATTTATTTTTCTTTCTCAATTTGTTTTTGAAGAAAATCCTGTACAAATCTTTCGTTTATTGACTCTGCTTTTAATGAAGCAAAAAAAAGAGCCTAAAGACGAGGTCAAAATAATGTCCAAATGTAAAAACGAGAGGGCGCTTTAACACTTTAATAGAATTTGCCCTTGGCTTTAGAAGCAAAGAATAGGAGCTACTGTGTATAGATCTGGACGACATAGAATTGACGATCCTAATACCACCATTCAGTGGATTCCTGTTTTAAAAAGGACATAAGAGAAAGAATAAGGGAATGTTTGAACCTATATTATTATTCAATAGTGTCCAAGATCGCCTCTTGGAAAGGACCCACTAGGATCAGATGGTGTCCATCCACCCCCCCCCCCCCCAAGTGCCCCCACCCCAATTGCACACACACATCTTTGTAAAACACCGGTAATCGTGGAGCCCATATTGTCCCTAATCCTCATTCCTTCGTTTGTACTTAACTGTTAAGCAACAGCTCTCATTGGTTTTGTACACGAATTTCAATCGTGGACTATCGGTCAATCGTGGATCTTTTGTTTGTGCCCTAACCGTTTTGTCCCTAGTCCACACCACACGCAGTACAGTGTTAAAAGAACAAGACGAGAAGATGCTTAATATTCGCATTTATGTAATTTTATTTCAAAGCAATTACTCAGTCTATTGCAAGCCTCCCTCAATTTATTAACGGCCGGAAATACATCAGTTATAATGGTATTGGGTAACACTTTACATTCAATTTTGTGATTTTTTTAAGTCACGGTTGTTTTATTTGTACATGTACATATATTTGGAAGGGCCCATGCAATGTAATTTTGTAATGCAATCCGCGAAAATGCATCTTGTTGCATTTAACCCTATTTCCAGTTTTTCGTTTTTGTTGTTGTTGCCATTTTTCAAGGGCATTTTAGTGTCTTTTTATGCTAATAATTTCAATATTCATGACCAATAGTCTGAAGTCTTTTCAGGCAGAAACCTCAATGTTACTGTTATCTCAGCAACACAAGTTGCCAAAATGTTTGACATTTGTGCTGCTGCATATTTTTTTTTCTTTGGTGATTCGTTGCTCTGTCAGTACACGGCAGTAAATCTACTAGTTTTTCTCACAAATGTTTCGATGAGCAAATGTTTGGGTTCAAAATTTGAATAGACACCCCTAAAATGAACCCTGTCTTTCTGAAATGACAACACAGCAACAACTCCCTTCGTTGTCGTGATAGCATGGAAAATGCTTGAATTTTTAAAGAAGTGCACTGTATAGGAAAATTAACCAAAAAGGGATGTAAAATAATTTTCAAAAACGTAAGAGGAAAATGTTACACAGAATGGTGTTCCTAAGACAAGTTCTTTGCATGAACCCTTTAAAGAAACTTTTGTTGCACAATACTTTATTGAGCTGTCATTAGCCGTGATAAGTGTTGCCAACATTAATTTCAATGGGAAATATTGTTTTTCCCCTTAAAAAAGGGATGAGAGCAAGAAGTGTTAATGTTGAGGTCTTGACCGTGTTTGGATCAGAAGGATTTTGTTCCAGAATAGGGCTGCATTCCTTAGTATGCGTTAAAAGATCACGATGTATCGATTCGAATACTTTCATGCGATGATTCAATGAGCTACTGTAATTATAGAAGCAAGCGCGTTAAGAATTGCTGGATCAGCCGTCTCACCACCGTCTGCCAAGATGATAGTGATGCTCTTTACATCGGCTCCTTAGTCTGATGAGAGATAGAAAAGAAATCCAATAATATCACGAAAATAAAGTTTTTAGTACCAGGTTATTTTGTATGTACTAATGTTGCAACCAGGCAAAACAAATAGCTGCATCAATTATCTAATTGGACCAGAGTACCGATATTAAATTGCATCTTTAACTAACTATTTACTTTATCTGTGGCGTCACATTAAGTTCTTTTAAGTTCTTTTTCTACAAAAAGTTCCAAGAGGGAAGGGGTGTGTCTCAAGACTTTGGGAAACCAAGAACCTGACTCCATTAATGCAGTGTATTCAATGACGTCTGTAATTGTTTGGTTCAGACCTGTCAGATTACATCGACAGAGGGCGTTGTTTAGACTCAACAGTAACAATATCCTTCTTAGTTTTCGTCCACACTTCACAAAATAACGACAGGTGCTTACGATTTAATGGAAATTCACAGTTAGGTCCATAGTATCCACCTGGGCAGGTGCAGTAGGTGTAACCATTAGGATAGCTGTAACATGTTCCGCCGTTCTGGCACGGGTCGTGAATCTCAACACAGTAATCTGTAGTAAAAATCACAAGAAACATTTCCTGAAAAAAAAGGTTTTGGCGGTTGTTTGGGTCAGACAAACGCAGGGTTGCGGTGGGACTCTTAACTATTAAATTAATAGAAACTGCCCAATTCAATTGAAAGCAGCCTATGGGCTTATTCACGAGTGGGCCGTATACGATTGAAAGTTAGGTACAATTTTCATTTTTGAAACTTGCGAAGAGAATTGAAAGCAAGTAAATTCCAGTCTGCTTCAATGAATAATATAAAATTTGCAATTAAACATTCTCTAATGTTTAATGTCATCAATCTAGAAGAACGTTCCCTTTTTTATTTGTTTGAACAAGCCGAGGGAACTAGTTTGTCAACTTCCAATACCGAGGGGAGCTAATATCGACTGTCCACCCGAAATAAACCATGTTATATTTGTTTTACTATACCTCATCAAAATTCGGGGAAACTTGTGCAGCTCACCAAAAGAATATTGTTGCTCAACTTCAATTACTAGTTCGGTTCGTTTGCAATATAATACAGTTACTAAAGTTGTAAATACAGTTGTTTGCAATGTGTACAACTTTCTTTTGGCCAGGAGACATCTTTACACGGTCTTTAAATTTTCTCCAGTACGGCATCATTGAACTCTGGAAATTAACATTTACGCGAACCGTGCAACCATGCATCTCTCCTGGGCGATGTTCGCGCGTGCGTACTGCACCCGTGCGACAGTTCCTCGATTGCTCTGTAAAGCGCATGCGTAGTAGACTGTCGCACGGGTAACCCATGCGACAGTCTACTACGCATGCGTACTTACAATGTGCGTGAATCCTCGCGCACGCGTTTGGTAAACAGCAAGAATAACATCTGGCACGTGATGGTGAATTGACCAGTGAGAGTTCGGCTCTCGATCATGAATATGTATGAGGTATAGTAAATGGGCACACTGACGCCCTTATGCGCAAAAGCCAACGCGCCACAATCTTCCCAGCAGACGGGCATATGGGCGCTTAAGGTCGGTTTTCACGGGGCACGCGAACGATTTGCGAAGGATGCGAATGTCGAAAACATGGCAAAGTCCAACATTCGTATTTTATGCTGCAAAGGCTCGCCAAACCATCGCGGGGGTTCGGAAGCATCGTCAATTATTCGCGGGCGTCGTTTTTAGTATTTTTAGTATAAGATATTTATTGCAAACGTTTCCAGCATTCCGGGTCGTGTTTTGCTCGTGATTTGTTCTTAAAAAAATGTCTTAAAAGCTTCGTCATATGCGCAGGACCTACTCAAAATGTGCGCGATGTTCGCAAACTCTTCGTAAATCCCCAAACAGACGTAACCCCAACAATTTGGAGAATGTCTCGCGCTAGAAGCGAAGTTCGCCCGATTATTTCTCGACCTTTCCGCAAACTTTTTGCGCGTTGTTCGCATTTAAGTCGCGTGTTCTTCGTGTATGTGGACTGGCCGTAGTTCAGTCACTGTACACACGACATTCGCACATACGTTGTGAGAACTTCGCACTAACTGCGCAAGAATGGTTTACGATTCCATTGTCGGGAGACATTCGGAGAAAAACTTCTCCGAATGTTGGACTTTGCAATTTTTTCGACATTCGCATCCTTCGCAAATCGTTCGCGTGCCCCGTGAAAACCGACCTTTACGCCCTTATGTGCAAAAGCAAACGCGCCACATTCTTTCCGGCAGACTCAAGGGCATATTAATTTCCAACATTTCATCTGATACTGACATAAATTGTTTCCAAAATTATAATCCATACATGTGAAAAATTTCAAGTGCGTACGATTTATTAAGACGCGTGGGAGAACGTTCGTTCCTTCCAATTCGATTTTCTCGAGAAAAGGTTTTTCGCGTCTGAACGCTCAAATGCCCTTTTGCCGGGCACACGACGATTAACAGTGACAAGGTTCTTATTTTTCGTTCACACTTCACAAAATAACGACAGGTACTTACAATTTAAAGGAATTTCGCAGTTAGGTCCATGAAATCCATTGTGCCCGCTTGGGCAGTTGCAGTTGTAGCTATCATTAGGCAAGCTGTAACATGTTCCGCCGTTCTGGCAAGGCTCGTTAATAAGACAGTAAACTGTAGTAAAAATCACAAGAAACATTTCCTGAAAAAAAGAGGTTTTGGCGGTTGTTTGGGTCAGACAAACGCAGGGTTGCGGTGGGACTCTTAACTATTAAATTAATAGAAACTGCCCAATTCAATTGAAAGCAGCCTATGGGCTTATTCACGAGTGGGCCGTATTGGATTGAAAGTTAGGTACAATTTTTTGAAACTTGCGAAGAGAAATGAAAGCAAGTAAATTCCAGTCTGCTTCAATGAATAATTTAAAATTTGCAATTTAACATTCTCTAATGTTTAGACCCATATAAAAAATTTTTAATCATGCGCGTCAATCTTTTTTTTTCCAAAATGTTCCGCGGTAGCTCCAACAGCGCCCTCTATTGCCGCACCTCCTCAATTTTTTTTTTACCAAAGAGCACCAAGGAATGGGAAATTGCACCAAGGCAAATGATCGAAAGCACCAAGGCAAATTATGGAGGACACCAGTGTACATGAGGACACCCCAAAAAAAAGCAAAATAGTATCCCACCTTGTCTGTAAAATCTAAGCTTGAAGAAAAAAAAAAAAAGCAAAAAAAAAAAAAAAAAAAACGCGTCCCCGCGTCAATTCCGGAACTTTGGCCTGACCAGAGACCGAATATTTTTTTTTTTGGCCTTTAAAAATAAGGCTGCATTGTGCCTGCATAAATAGTCTGGCGCCATCCCATTACACAGTTGACAATTAATGAAATACATTCAGGGAACTCAACAAAAATGGCCAACTCGCGAATAAGGCCCAAACAAACAAAAAAGGAAACGTTCTTCTGGATTGATGACGTTAAATAGTAAACAATGTGCAAAATGAATTAGGGATGATAGGGATTAACCCCATCATACCACGTCGAGCCCCCGTCCATTCCTTTGATATATACAAGTATGTTGTAGTGTTCATAGGTGCTTGCTTGCCGTTATGGTTTTCAAGACATGGCAAAGAAATAGAATTGACTCAAAATGCAGCCTCTTTTTCGTAAATGCATGGAACCAAATCAGATGCATCTCCCAATCCTCCACGTGATTCCGTCTACGAAGACATATTTGTTTGAAGAGAAATTTAAAGGGTAGGCAAATGGCCAAATTCAAACCGTGAGCTTAACAAAACCGCGTGAGCTCAGCGTCACCGTTTAGCTCATCAGTCGATACTGTCCGCGAAGTCCGAGTTAGCGTCTTCGTCAGCTCATTGGCTGATCTCAGCAGCCACGGATTATGGTGCCGCATCGTTTCCTCCCTTTTATGGCGCTTGAACTGGAAAGGAGGTGTGGTGGGCCGGGACACCCAAGAGCCAAGAAGAGTCCTATATTAAAGGTTTGTAACCATTCCGACTCCTGAATGTTTATAGTCGTAACCTCTTGGTTTCTCTATTTTATGTGTAATTGTGTACATCATAGAAGAGGTTACTTCAGGGAACATACTTCCAAATTATTCCAAATATTCGATAGACGATAATACATCTAACCGACTTTCTTTTTAAAAATTTAATGCAATCAGAGGTTCCGTTTTAGTAGTAATTTTCTAGTCTGGTCATATACCTTGTTATGGACACTCCTCCCCGTAATGGCAAAAACACGGTGCCAACTATTGTACACACCAACTGCTCCGTGGTGGATGATCTGAGCAGTGGATGATCTGAGCATTGAAGATGGCCTTTGTGGGTGTGCACTAATGGCGTGATGGGAATGGTCTATATCGGTGGTCAAACTTACCGTCTTCACAATGCAGTCCATCAACATTCAGCGGGCATTCACAGTAATAGTCCCCACCCGCGACAGTTTTACAAGTACCGCCATTCAAACAAGGGTTTTCGCCGTCACATTTATTGTTGTCTGGAAAGTAACGAAGGTTTGCACTCTGAGTTTGTAAGGTTCTGAACAGAATTGGGAAAAGTTAATGTTTCGGACAGTATGCCCTAGCCGTCGCGACGTCAGTAGAAGACGACTCCCCCTGACGACGCGTACAGAGCACACTGACACTTCTCTTTAATTTTTGTCAGGTCATCCTTGGTACTTGGTACTTGGTGGTTATCCTCTTCAGAACTCCAAAAGGAAGTCTAACTAAGAGGGTTAGGGTTAGGTCATTTTGACTCGGCAAAATTGCCAAAAATTTTGTTTTATCCTCATGTCATTTAGACCCTGAAAATGATCATGCCAGATGGGTTTTATCTAGAGTAGGTCTATAAAGTTAACTGATCACGCCTCAACTTTTCTGTCGCGTGACCGAAGGTACGAGTGTGAATGAAAGCATGTCCAATACAGGGTGAATGACAAACTCAACAAAACTGACATTTTGCTCAAACACTACCACTGGTTTTTATGAGATCGGTATCAAAACTTATGAAATTGGTATCAAAACGCACGCATGACATCAGTCCATAAATTCACGAAGGCTCAGTATGAAAGAGAACTTTGCTTGAATAATACCTGATTATTTCGAGTTTAGGTTGAAAACCATGTTTACATGAATAATTTCTAAGCGTGAGGAATAAAAAGACAATTCGCAAGAAGTTTATGTATTGCAATGTTCGCTTAAAATGGTTCCAATCGCTAGAATCTTCTGTATAAGTAATCATATACTTACAGAATTCGCAGTTTTTGCCGTAGTATTTAGAATTGCAATAGCAGTGGTACTTTTCGAGAAAATTCTCGCATATCCCATCATTCTGGCACGGTTCAGACACACAATAATCTGCCACAATAAAAGAACACAGGAATACATTACCATTTGCTTTCTCAAGCATTTGTTTTATTTTTGGGTACGGAGTCAGTAAAGGTAGGGCCAATTTTTACGGCGCTGCTAAGCACAAAAATGTTCTTAGCACAAAAAATTCTGGCCTTTTAAAGCAGGTTACCAGCCAAAACTCCATGTGATAGATATTGCTCGTGATTAGTATTCAGTTGTTAGTTTGCTTAGCATGAAAATCACATGGAGTTTTGGCTGGCAACCTGTTTTTATAAGCCAGATTTTTATGTGCTATTTGTGCTTAGTGGCGCCGTGAAATTAGGCCCAGAACTCGGGGCCATATCATAGTCCGACACCTCACAGGTCCGACGCCTCGTAAGTCCGAAATTTCGGACTTATGAGGCATCGGACTTATGACGGAAAACATTTATTGATTCCGCCTCATAGGTCAGACGTCTCATAAGTACGACGTCGGAAAAACGAGGCGTTTAATTTGTCAGACTTATGAGGCGTCGGACATAATGAGGCGTCGGACTTATGAACGGACCCCCAGAAGTCTACTCTTTCAAAACTCCTGGGTCGTGCAGACGGACCCGGAATCGGAACCAAAAGGTGCTTTTCCGGGTCAAAATTACACTTTCTACGACGTCAAAATTACCTTTAAAAATGAAAGTTTGGATCCTAAAGGGCATATTGATCCGGAAATGGACTGAGCAAATTTGGATTCTGATTCTGGTTCAACCTGACCCAGGAGTGTTTAGAGTGTAGCCTAATTTGAATTTTTCATTTCATAGTTATTATGGGCAACTAGAGGTATAGATATCTGAAAGGGAGTACATTTTTATTTCAAATTTCCAATTTAGACGGCAAGGAATGCATATACGTCAAGTTTCCCCGTAACAACGCCGCTTGGTGCCTATTGTAAATCCCATGCACCTGTCCCAATGTTCATGATTAATCGCTTGCGCCCAGTCCCGACATTCTCTACCTGGGCTGCTTGGGTAGAATCGTTAGATGTTTTGGGGAATACAGCACGGCTGCTCTTTGTTACCGTTCGCTCGAAAGCCCCCCCCCCCCTCGACCCCCCCCCCCCCCACCGGCCACAGGCTGGTAAAACATGCAGAAATCTTGAGCAAACATTACGGTGAGATGACAAATTGTTTGCAGAAGTAGGAATCTCTCTTATAATTCTGTTGAAAGACCACAGGGGAGTCCTAAACACTAACCGCTTAGTCCGTTGGTGAACCCGGCTGAAAAGAAATCAAGAAAAGTATACATATGAGTGATTGAAAACACCTGTCAATAATGATTGCGTATTCTGTACATTTGGGTGTTAACAGCTAGACTGTACATCAAGACGTTTTCCCAATAATCAAATTTGCTCGTTAAGAACTCCAACCTACGACCTCATGTTTTATGCATTAGTTTTTTTACACCTGATGCTTTCTACACCAGTACATTAAGTGTTTTTATTTTGGATAATTTTTGAAAGCAAATTAAGTAAATTGACATTAATATGTTTCACTGATGATTTCGTTGTACCGATTTCCAATTTCACTTAAGTCAATTTGTATACCCCAGCACTCACGGCTATATAGCTCATTGTTACTTAAAACATGTTCCTTTTTATGACTTCAGTCAAATCGAGAAAACGAAAAAAGGGAAATAATTATGTAAATCTCAATGACCTTTTGCGTACAGGATGCCTATAGGAGTTAACTCCTTTTGCAACTAACTTGAATATGAATTTGTGAGTATTTTTGCAATCATTGTTTCTTTTTTACAAACACTACGCGTAAGGTCTATCTATTAGGCGAACGTGGCCAGCTATCTGTATCTATATATAAAAGAGCAAGTTTTACTCGGCCTCCGAGAAATGTTTGCTCCTGAAAGGATCCGAGACCGCGGTCTCTGGGCTATGCATAAAACTGTCGATGGCAACGCGTACTGCAGCCTGCTCCACACCCTGGAAATAAGGTTGGGTCTACGGTGCTCGCTTTTTGAAGTTACAAGCATGTGACGTGCGTGACGGAGTGCTGTTGCTTCCATAATGTGTTTACAGCTCCGTGCTTCCATCAAGGCTGAGTGTTGTGAGTTCGCTGCCCGCCACGGGCAATGTCGCGTTGTAATTTCAGGGGCCTGTTTTGGGATCAACAAACGATCGATGCATTGCTTCAAATATCGCGATCTTAAACGCAGTCACAAAAATCGACGAAACGGATCGCCGGTCCGTACAGGAAAATTAGGACGACCCGAAGTGTCCGACCCGGCGGAAGACACCCTCACATTATTCAGCGGTCGTGGAGCGATTTTGGCGTCGCGGGTGACCACGGTCTCGGATCTGGGAGCAAACATTTCTCGGAGGCCGAGTAACATTTGTTCTTATATATAGATGGTTGAACCAACTTGAATAAAAGTTGAATCGACTTTTTCCTCGCAGGTCTCGCAAATTGTAAGAAGTTCAAGTTAACGTTTGTTGAGTCCAATACTGTAACTTAATTATGACCTTCCTCCATGATTCAGACTTTGTAATTTTAGGTAGCACTCAACATTTGCCTTGCAAATGATACCTTTAACGTTCTTAATTCACTATGATTTATTGTCAAAACTTTACAATCAGCCTTCGCCTGTGGTCTACGGTAAGCCTTTCAACTACGTTTTTCCATAAATGCGACTGCCTCAGAAAATGCCAATTAAACATTTACAGACAGTTATACATGCTATGGTACTTATATACCCTTCCCGATCTATGATCGGGTAAATCATTAGATTTTGCACTGATTTTCCTTCCAAATTTCATTTTTTTAAAAATCAAAACAGCATTTGATGACAAGAACAGCTTTCTTATTAGCGCCTTTTGCTTTTGCAACAACTATTATCGGATGAAACAGAAAAAAATATATATAACAATACAAACAAGCCTATATGCATCAGACCTTTTTGGTAGTTCTCCAAGCATTGACAGTGTCATGTGGTTGGTACTTACCCAGGCCGACGAGGATACAGATAACGAAGCGAGTGGTCTCCATGTTGATGTCTCACGCTGTGACTGGTGGGGATGGAACCAAATCCACTCATTCTTATTCATTTCATTGTTTAATCAGCGCGACGTGTTTTAGCTGAATACTGCTGACTTGCTGAACTATGCTAGGTTTGATATCAATTAGGCAGCAAACTGTCTACCCATGTTTTCCAGATAATATTAACGAGGCAATGGACTGTTGTGTTCCCACTCATATCCTCAGAACGACAGCTGGCATCATTAGTAAAATCCTAAAACCGTGACCTCCTTTTAATGATAATTGCAAATGACTGCTTTGTTTTTATACCGAATGGTATAAAATCTTCCATTCATCCAGACGAGTGGAAGATGAGCGAACTCAGACACAGATGCATCTGTGTCGATTCAGAGTATAATCAGCCAGACCTCAGTACTCATTTGTATGGCTGGTATCATTCGAAAAATCCTGAAAACCGTGACCTCTTTTTAATAATTGCCAATAACTGCTTTGTTTTTATTACCAAATGCTAAATTAGTCGAAACCAAAAGGTTGAAAGAATTAAGGACTCTGTATTATTGTTTTTCCCCCAGTAGTTGTCTCATTTAAAGGTCAAACAATGGTAAGTGATTAGTTGCCCATAAAGCCCCTTTGCTTGTTCTTCCAAATATTTACCAATTCATTTACAATTGATGAAGAATCTACTGGCCAACGTCATAACTCTCAGGTAAAGCACAAAAATGATGAAATTCCAAATGTTCCAAGCCGCATACGTATCCCGTATTAAAGCGTAAGTTCAAAACCTGTCGACCCCCCCCCCCCCCCCCGCTCGGGTTGAAAAGATGGGGCAATTTTATTGGAAGTGAAACATTAAGAGCGAGCTCGTTAAATTTTGTTTGATCCCACAAATGATTTTGTATTAGGATATACTTGAGGCCAATTATTAGACCTACATGAGGCAGAATGTATAGACATATTTCTGGTGATCAAGCATTTTGGACTCAATTCTATAAGTCTTTATTTTCTCCGGACACTTACGCCTCCGAAAATCAATTTTCTGGGGGGGGGGGGCGCTTGAGCCATATTTTCAATGGGGAGCGCTGATAAAATCCTACAATCAGGCAGACTATATTAACTAAAAGTGTACAAATGCACCCTTCTAACGACTACATATTTAGGGGGAGACCGTTCGCAAGTACGTCACATTCTTACATTTTGCTAGTGCAATTTTTTTTAAGGACTTCTTTTTGGGGGGGGGGGGGGTGGGGGGATGGGCTAGACACTATTATTTGTAGAACCCCCACTGCTTGCACTCCCTCCTGACACTAGGGTGGGAGATGTACATTACTGATGTATGCGCTGTAATTACAAATGTACATGGACCACTCACAAGTTGAACGCTCGAAATTCGATAACATGAGGGTGGCATATTTATGGTGTAAATCGAGGAGCAACCATACAAAATGATGAATCAACCAATTTTCTAAGCCGCATACGCATTTCGTACGCTAGTTCCATAATAGCAAAGCTGTTAATATTTTGGGGTGGGTAGGGGAGACGTAAAAAAAGGGCACACGCCTCATTTTCAACGGTCACCTTGACTTATAGAATCAAAGAGAGGTTTAATTTACGATATTTTTTTAAGCAAAAGTAAATTATAACTATGTTTCACTGATGATTTTACTAAAGTCAATATCCAGACCTCAGTACTCAGTTGTATGGCTGGTATCATTCGAAAAATCCTGGAAACCGTGACCTCTTTTCAATTATTGCCAATAACTGCTTTGTTTTTAGTACCAATTGGTAAATTAGTCGAAACCGAAAGGTTGAAAGAATTAAGGACTCTGTATAGCTGCTATTTTTTTCCAGTAGTTGTCTGATTTTAAGGTCAAACAATGGTAAGTAATTAGTTGTCCATAAAGCCCCTTTGCTTATTCTTCCAAATGTTTACCAATACGTTTACAATTGTTGAAGAATCTGCTGGCCATCGTCATAACTCTCAGGTAAAGCACAAAATGATGAAATTCCAAATGTTCCAAGCCGCATACGTATCCCGTAAGCGTAAGTTCAAAACCTGGTCCCCCCCCCCCCCCTCCCCGCTCGGGTTGAAAAGATGGGGCAAATTTATTAGAAGTGAAACATTAAGAGCGAGCTCATTACATTTTATTTGATCCCACAAATGATTTTGTATTAGAGGTATACTTGAGGCCAATTATTAGGCCTACACGAGGCAGAATGTATAGACATAGTTCTGGAGATCAAGCATTTGGGAGTCAAACTCGGGGGCGTGTTACGACCAGTTATGTCCGCCGCAGAAACACCGCAGATTTGGAATCATGAAATCTCATAAATTATTCTTCCACAATTCTTGAGTACTGTCCCAGCTTCTGCCTGTACCCTGTGACTTTTACATCATCATTAATCCGATTTAGTAACTTTGCCTTCTCTTGCTTACTCCTACCAGGGATCATGGGCCAATATCATGTGGCTGCTAAGCACAAACATTTGCTTAGCACAAAAAGTCTTGCTTAGTACGAACAGGTTACCAGTCAAAACTCCATGGGATTTTCATGCTCAGCAAACAACAGCTGAATACCAATCACAAGCAATATTCATCGCATGGAAATTTGGTTGGTAATCCTCTTTTTATCAAGGAAGAATTCTCATGCCAAGAAATTTGTGTGCCAAGCAGCTTCATGATATAGGCCCATGTCATCGCTGACTGAGCCTGACTGATGGCTAAATCGAGTGACTGACTATTTAAGTGAGGATTAGCAATTCCAATAAATGCGTGGCTAAATAATTAGGAAACAAAACCCTTACTTATAGGCAACAATCAGAATCATTTGTTACTATCTCTGATCAGTAACAAGGGTTCCTTACTTTCCAGAATGCGAGACTTTTGAGACGTTGGTGGCAGCAAACACACCGGCCCTTTTCAATTGTTTACGTTATTTTTTTTTAAAGCGCGCATGCTCAATATGACGCAACAATGGAAAAGGGACCGGTGTTTGCTGCCACCAACGTCTCAAAAGTCTCTCATTGTTTTTGGAACACTGAATTCCCCCTCTTTTTCATCTCACATGTTGTAGTTGTACATTGCTGGAAGTGTAGCACTACATGTATCTCTCTGCACAGAGAAACTTGTTACTACTGCATTTACATGAATCTGATTCCCACATTTAAAAAGTATATTTTGGGGGTGGAACATTACTACCATTTTTCTCACATAGTATATGTCTAGTTGGGTCGCTGGCACAAACTTGTGTTTCTTCACCGGCAGTTTATCAAAAGCTTGTTGTATTGCCTCTGTCGATATCTGATACTATTTGCAAACGGTTTCTCTCTGTTAAAGTCCTGTAATTTTTGATATCTTGACACATTTTCTCTTCCATACTCAAGCATTTTCAGTGATAATAATTGCCCCCATGCACAGTTATAAGCTACTTGCTATTTTTTTCTGCAATGCATTGATGAAGGAACCGTACCCATGGCTTTCAAAACTAATCAAAATCTAATCGTCTTGCCTCTGTGGCTGCAAGATGTTGAGACCAACTTGAAAGGTCATGTTAGAGTTGCACTGCGCCTCCCTCTGCTAAGTACAGCTTCTTGCTTCCCGTTGAGAAGTGGCACTGTCTTGTTGCATGACAGAACCTCTGTAACAGCAAGGCCTGTGTGTTTTCCTTGCACTGCTAGTAGCTGAGGCCGGCCATCACAGTCAGGATTCGCACGCTGATGGTCCAGGGTTGCTTGAACGGTGGTTTCAACTGTAGTGTTGACATCAACAAACCTGTATCCGCCTGGGTTCAAGTACTCGGTTCCTTCCCTCTGGAGTATGCTGATCGATGTTATTTCTTCAACTTTGGGTCGCAGCACCATCACAGTTGTCTTTGTTTGCAAACATGGTAACAAACTCAGCGTACAAAATTCCCCATTCGGTTAGTAATTTAGTAAAAAATGCCCTACACGCGCGCACACCACTGATTACTAGCGCCCATTGGATAAACGCTCAAGTTGCGTTAGCTTCCGGCTCCACTGTTAATTTAATATAGCTCTATATTCCAATGCTATCTAATGGCCGGTGGGCGTGGTTTAAATTGAATTGACGTCACACTAACGAACCGGATAGTTCGTTACTCATACACCCAATTACAAGTTTGCCAGAAAATCATGTTCTTATTTTTGTGCGCATTCTAAAAGCGTTCATTATGCATTTCAAAGTAAAATTGAAAATTCACGCCATAATAATGGTTTTTGCTTACTCTATGGGCTCCGTGCGCAACCAAACGTGGGCGCCCTTTTACCTGGCAACGACGTCCCATTGGCGGGACATTTAGCTGGTAGACGCGCACCGCTCCTTGTGTGACCCGCGTACACCAGGGGATTTGTACTATGTACACGCAGTGGTATGGGGCCGCGCGTCGCGGCAAAATTGCAGTCAGGCAAGATGGCGTCGGTCGGTCACCCCCAACTGTACTCGCTTTGCCGGTGAGGGGGTACTTGTGAACGGAGCGGATAACAGTTAAGTAAACTTAAGATTTATGAACGGGAATGTTTAGAGCTTGATGAAATATCACTTACTGTGAAATTTCTCCTGAAATTTTTGCTTTAGCAAGGCACTAGAGACGAAATAATCTAAGTGCGCCACATTAGGGGCCGCGCCAAGTTAGGGGACATCAGAAATATACACTGTTGTTTTTATGAGGTCAGGATTCCAGTCAACAGATGCTGAAGCGCCCTCTATGGTTCATGCTTGCGATTCATACCATCATCTGTCAGCAACAGGTGACCTCACCCAATGCTTTCTCCTGCTTACGACACGCGTTATGCACCTCACATTGACCCTTTCCCCCACTGGCATAGATAATGGTGGCCAAGGTTCGATTCCCCGCTCGGACCATGTGTGCTCCGCTGTGCTCCGTGGTCAGACATGGGTCGTGTGGCGGCATATTAATGCGCCTTAACATGCTTGCGGCTCGACCACTATGTAACCGCGTCCTTTGCAATTCAGCTTCACATATCTGCGAGTAAGGGTATTTATCCTCCAACTTATTATTATTATTAATGAATAGAGGTCAAATGAACATGCGAATTGATGGCCCTAAGAATCTTCTCACAAATCTGTCCTAAAGTCATCGCACCGCTTTTTGTTGAGTTTCGAATGGCTTATAGGCCGCTATCTTCTGTCGATCTGTGCGTGATGTGTCCCATCACATTCACCAGAAATGTTAACTGACCACGTTTTTCCGTTTCAACTAGTTATTATTATTCCGAACAAAAATAATGTAACACCATGAGAACTACGTCGTTAATCTACTCTAATCTAACACAAAGCATTATTTTTTCGTGAACAGATTTCAATAAAGCTACAGGGTAAAGATCTAAAAATGTGAAATCCAATAAATTCTATTTAACATATATCATGATTTTGAGATTTTCCAACAATGTGGCTTTCACTCATCCGACAACGTGAAACATTCTGATCTAAAATGTCTTCCAATCAATGCTTTTAAAATTGAGGTGACAATCATCATTCATATGCAGTATATCCAAGAAATTGATCCGGTTGAAGTAAAGGACTCCTTCAGTAAAACTGTTCATCGTTGATTTTGAAATCAACGATGCTAGCAAACTACTACAATTATCTATAATAAAAAATAACACCCTTCTTTTAAATGAAAAGGTTCCATAGAATTCATCCCAATTGGTAGAGGTGGCGGGCTATTACACCCTGGCCTTAATCGGGTGTACGAATAAAAAAAAATTGAAAAAATTGAAAAAATATCAAAATTCTGTCACAATCTACTTTTTACTGGTGAATCTTTTTTAATTATGGTAGTTGTCGATGCGGTCTGTTATCCGTTTACATCATTTAAAGTGATGTTTCCCGGGCTATTTTTGAGTTTCATCTCGAAAAAATACATTCCTTTTTCGAAATTGCAATTTGTTCAGCAATTCAAAAATTACTCACTTGTGCATGAGACATATACCGAAAAAAAGTCGGCCTATGTTTATTAATTTACAATTTCGATTTATTGGCTGCCAGACAATAACTCCGTTCTCCCGGGGTAATGTAGACCCGGAGCCAGTCTGATTGCAAAGCGGATCTGTTTGTACCCAAAACAAAAACCTTTTGTTTCAGAGGGATGCAGATGTCCCGAAAAAGGAGGGATTTTGGTTGGAATGTTTAAAAACATACATGTTGAAATGTATTAATAGAACAAAATTCGAATTTATTGAGCACGGGGAACGCTATTCTAAAATCAGCTGAAAATACACAGAAATTTAACAAGCGATAATAATTTAAAAATTACTTATTAATCCACCATAACACAAAATTAATCACCATTTAGACTAATAAAAACTAACATGAACCTACTCAAGGGCGGATCCAGAAAACAAATTTGGTCCCCCAAATAGTGGGTCCAACAAATTACGGCGTAGGGTAATTCTAAATGCTCTGTGGTGCGATCTGAGGCAATTTCTGACAATTTTCACCACATTTTTGTTAGGAGAAGACGGTGGTGTACGCAGTGCCTTCAGTGCCTATTGCGACATCACTTAAATAAACAAATTGGGTTCTGTTTTTTACTGGGGGCATGGCCCCCGTTGCCCCCCCCCCCCCCCCATCCGCCCTTGAGCCTGCTATAACTGTTATTTTAAATTAAAGTGTTAAATTCGTAAGTCAATTAGATCTCAGTCAATTCACTTCACAAAACATGGATCGGACACAATACTATTTTAATGACTCGGAACATCTCGTGTTTATCCTTATTACAAAAATATACAAACACTAGAATAATTAAAATGCGAATTTACGAGCAGCCGAACTCTTCTCATTCTGTTTTTTTTTTGTCCACCAGGGAAACTAAATGTATAGATTTACCAAAGCAAGAAAAATAACTCTTAATTATGTACAGTGATGTCTCCAAAGTTGAGATTACGCTATTCCAACATTCTATGAGACTTCACTTTTTTAACCACGTCTATCTAATGACGCAAAGAACAAAATCGGTGTTCATTGTCAAAATGTCTCTGGAGTGAAAAGTCTAGCAGTCTTGCTCTTTTGTATTTATTTTTTACACGTAAAGAGAATTGAATATTTGTTTACCTTGATTACTTCAAGAAAAGATCTTTTTGAAACACCTTTTTCCTTTACCGGAAGCAACTCATTTTTTTGTCCTGAAATCTTGTTGTACAAAATAACGTCTCACAAATGGTTTGTCCTCGCAAGAAGCATATCTCTGTCTCTTCCAGTTATTTCAAGCTCAAGTTTATAAACTACAATGCAAATCACCGAGAATGTTTCCCTATTATCATTACTACTAGCCGATGCACACTTCTGAGTACATGCAGAAATAATCGGTGTTTTGAAACTTGTCCTTATCTTCGGAGCTTGTGCTGTTTTTCAGCTGGCAGATTTTCTTCCCTTTTTCGCTTTTCTTGATGTTGAAGGAGCGACATCCGGGCTCCTTGGCGCAGGCTGAGCCACAGGCGACCACGCCCTCGGTGATAAACTCCCGGATGCTGTGGTCGAGGAGGCAGGTTGAGTTGAGAATGCGGCCGTGGGTGTCGGTAGAGAGGCAGTATCGACGGGGTTGGGTTGAGTGGTGAGGACAAGCCGCCTGATGAGCACATACTGCCTTATGATTCACAGAACAAGAACCGTCATCCATTTTGTCATTAAAATATCCAAATATGTATGCACAATCTTGATTGTCTTGGAAATCATCTGGTTGCTTAGCACTCCATTCCAGGAAGGGCTCTCTTCCTTCCTGGCCGTCACACTCCCAAGTTCCTTCCGCTTCCTTGTCAGTGCAAGCAATCCAGACATGGTAGTTACTGTCCAGCTTTCGGGCCAAGTCCACCATGAACTTCATTTCTTCCAGCGAGCGAGGAGCGGCCATCTTGCCTCCCAAATCTTGGCATTTTGTCTTGGCGTCATCCCAACTATGCGGTGACGGAGTGATGCGATAGCACACGTAGTGCCACATTTGCCACTGTGACGGGCAAGAACAGCTGACAGCTGGTTGAGCCGGGCAGATGTTATACGATCCCATTACTGCTGCGATAGAAGAAGAGATGGCCAAAATGACAACCAATTCTGGCGAATACATGATTTGTTTGGTAGGCAACAGGTTTCAATTACTTGCCGTTTTTATTCTAAGCGTACGTACACGGAGTGGAGACTTATAGCCAAAGTGAGCACTTGAGACCGCAGTGAACGAAAACAACCAATTCGACATCAGTTGAAAAGCTAGTTGTTATGGCAACAATTTTGAATACATGTAGGTCAGTGAATCAATATTAAATTGTTCCGACAATTCTTTAATTAGTGCGGGGGCTAGAACTACGCGAGGCATTTTATATTGGCTGCTGGCCGACCGAGCAATCAAAATAGATCTTCAGCCATGACGAAGTAATTTATTTGTACCACGAATTGTTAACAATTTCCTGCTGTACGTGGCAGGAAATTAACCACTTAAATGGAGCCCTAACCTTTCAATGTGTAAAAGCGATACCAATGGGTGCTCGGAAATACTCGGGGGCTATCCGATTGTCGACGAAATGAATTCGGCAAACTTCGGACATATTCGGAAAAAGGAGGATTTCCTCCCGTTTTAGTCACGTAACGTTAATTGTAATACAATGTATTACCGGAGGCTACCTGACCTAAGATTCATCAGGAATAGTCAGAATTTTTTGTTCTGGAAACCAGACTACGATGATGGGGGAACTTGCAACCAGTCTATGCACCTGTCTTTTATGGGTGTCAAGAAGGGGTCGTTTTTCAAACCGATCCGCGCGAATCCAGAAGGGGGGCGGTCAAAAACCACCCCTCCCCCGATCTTACGCAAAGAAATATATTAAAAATAATCTGCCAACCCCCCCCCCCTGCACTTTGACACCCCAATATACTGGTAATAATATAGTTTTCACGATCGTTAGATTTGAACAACGCCGCCATTAAAGGTATGGCACGAGCCCCTCCCCCCCCCCCCCGCCATGGTCACCGTTTTAGCCAATTTTTGGCTAACTTTGACAGATTATTTTGTTAAAAAGCACGAGTGTGACAGAAAATTTGACAGAATAATTTTTTTTGGTGGATTTCTGGCAGAATTCTGCAAAAAAGAGAGGTTATTTGACAGAAAAACATAGCAAATTAAAATAAAAAATAGTACGCTTGTTGAAAAAAGCTTCAATCCTTTCAAACAAAGCCTTGTATAATGGGACAGGTTGGCTGGTCTAGGTTCTAAGGTTCACTGGGAACCGGACTCCGTCGTGACGCAATCGCGTTTTGCATGAAATTTACGCAATTTCATAACGTGACTATAGATTGTTTATAATGTAATTTGAACCTTAAGTAAGGCAATGCTACAACATCTGCATGTGATTTAAAGTGTTTATAGTGTATTTCGAGTAATTCTGGGGAATTTCGCAGATTTTTTTTATAAATCTGACAGATTTTTGAAGTGCATTTGTAGAATTTGGCCATGACCTTACGGGTCAGACTTCCCTCGCCTCTATTAATTTACGGAGGCCAACCGTCCGGAGAAAAAAAACAACCTGTCTACATTTCAGCTTTGATTTGCTGATGACCCCCCCCCCCCCCAAAAAATTCCTGGATCCGCCCCTGCCATCAATCTCGAGTACGTTAAAGGTATAGACCATCATTTTGCAATTTGTGCATTTTGTTCAAGTGCTCAAAATCTAAAGAAGGATGCTGAACAACTAACCTGATGAAGTTTCAGCTCAGCTTCAGCTGTATATTTCGAGAAAAACAACATTTAGGATCTCGATTTCAAATCAAAAGTTGCTGAATCATGTTTTGAATTGGGCCTGAATTCAGCGTCCGAGACAGGTTCTCACAGACCGATTGCAGCTACGCGATGTCGCGCACTGATCCGACGAATTCGCAACCGCGCGCGCGTGTGCGTTGTGCCAATGCTTGCGCACGCTTCGCCGAATAAAAAAGCGAACTACTAATTTGAATTTCCTACGGTGCTTCCTAAGAATCACCACGTAGGAAAGGCCTTCTTTCGTTGATTACTCCAAATGACAGCTTGCCAGAAAGAATAATTTCACAGGGAGTTTAGTCCCCTTACTATCTTTCAACCAAGTATGTTTTTCAACAATAATTACGCCAGTTACTTTTTGGACAGCTGCAAATGATGGACTCTGGCTTTAAGTGCGTTTTTATGAGCCCGCATACCATGGTCCACCACGTTCAATTTGATGATATGTGTGGGCATAATGGACAAACATTACAGGGTTGCTAAATTGACTTGAACAATATATGAACGCAAAGGAAACTGTATTTGACGGTTCTACATGTTTAAAGAGTAGTCCGAAAAAGGCCTAGACCTATACCTGCTTCCTCCAGGAAAACACCTGTATTATTGGAGGTGTAGGCCCCACTTGCAGCCAAAATTAGGCAAATCTAATCGGTATGGATCATATTCGTCGTTATTGCTGCAATAGGGACGGCAGTTGCAACGGTAGGATAAGTGACTATATGTGAATGTCACAAAATGTTCACAGTGAAGAAAGAGTGAGTGCAAGACAATGGGCTGATGGGAAATAAATTGTACCAACCACCATCGAAAAAGACGTGTCCAGCCGGGGGTAACAATAAAAAAAAAAAAACGTACTTCAATAATTATAGGATTCTTCTGTCGGACAAAAGGTTACTTTCTCAGCTTTACCACAAAAAAAACTCTGAAAACATTCTTCGTATTTTCACCGGACGCTGAGAATACCTTCGTATCAATTTTGCTTACATCTATCGCAACTTGAAGAAAAATGGCGGAGTCCTGGACAAGGTGTTCTACTACATGATGAAATACAATCACCAAACCCTCTCGAAACTGACCGAGTTGACTAAAACCGCCAACACAGTTCCGGGAGAGGAGTTTTTTTAGCTCCGATTTCGCAATCACAACAAGAACACGGCGACTCGTCCTAAGGGCGTATTTGGCGGATTTGTGTACGAGAGTTTTGATGAGATGGCGAGGCACCCAGAGAGAAAGTACTTCAAGATGGACGACGACATCGTGTACATCCACCATGGAACCTTCAGGCAGCTGATTGAGCAGCAAAACACCTCCGAGTGCTTCATTCATTTCGGCAACATCGGAGGCGGTATAACTGGCGATGTAGCTATATCCACCAAGAGATGGGTATCTTTGACAACGA
This sequence comes from Patiria miniata, assembly GCF_015706575.1. NCBI lineage: Eukaryota > Metazoa > Echinodermata > Asteroidea > Valvatida > Asterinidae > Patiria > Patiria miniata. The sequence continues at coordinate 44,157,661 of NW_024037074.1, forward strand.
GACTATCAACCCAAAGAAGCTGAAATTTGAGTTCAGCCGGAAAGGTCTCCCAAAGTGCGGCTGGAAATCTGCAGAATGTGCTGTGGTGGCAATGAATGCATTCTTCTATCACTACCAGAACAAATCACTGGAGAAATTACTATTTGACGGACGGTACCTGACCCCTGAAAGAGCTCGCTTCAGCATCAACTTCTTTCTACTGGATTCAAACCTAATTGACATTCAAGCCATGTTGGAAAGTGGACCAATTGGTGCAGACGATGAACATTGGTTAACAGTCATCTACTCCGGCAAAGTCAAGAATCCCAACTGCGTTGTAGGAAGGGCCTTTGTCGTACATTTTTCGTACTTCACTACCGTGCGGGAGATTACTAAACAAGGCTTTCTGCCAAGGTTTGAGATGATTGCACGTGATCTCGTAGAAGCTCTTCCTGAAGCACTTCAAGACATACTTGCCTTTAATAAAACACTTGGATCTTGAAAACCCTGACAGTTATTTCGCGCTGTTAATCGTTCGTTAGCCAAATTATAGTATAATGATTGGTTATTGGTAAAATTGCACTCACACACCAAGTGCCTTGTACATGCGATTCGTGGTGCAATAAACATTTTTTTAAATGTGTAACTTTTGAAACTCACTTTTTTTCTTTGTAACTTCTCAAAATTCAGGTTGAAAATGAAACGGGAGTCTTTTTCTCAATTTCAGTTGAAATTCTCAATTTTGAAATATTTAAGAATCCTGCAATGACACATAGATGAATTGGATTTATTCAACAAATTAGCAACCAGCGTGGAAGTTTTCCCCTTTTTCACGTAAGCCAAGTATTCATCATACAATCTGGATTGTTATAGTGTTTCCCAGGGAACTACCTGTTCAACTATTATAACTACTTGTTCGCTAGTGTCCAGTTTTTAGTCGATCGCACGTGTTCTTGTTTTCTCGTTCTTTTCCTTGATTGTTGTCTCTTGATGGTTTTTGTGTTTCGCCGACTTTTCCCACTCTATACTTGATTCGTTTTGTTTAATAACAATAAGAATTAAGAAGAAGAAAGCGTTTTGAATTGTGTTCACTCACCAAACACATTTATGAAGGCCAGGCAATTATCCACACAGCCCCGAGGCTATTTGGCTACCTTTATCCCAATGCCTAAATTTGAAAACTTGGTCCCATGGTCAATTTGACCTCGCTGGAGAATTACTCGTAACTCTGTCAAAATTTTCAGATTTGGACGTTTGATTTCTCATTGTAAAGTGGAAAAGCGTATCTTTAGAACCATACCTATATTATCTATTTATTGCTTTTCTTGTCTCTCACACAATAAAGCATCATTAGCTAGAGCTCGACCTTTTGGGGTTGAGGAGTCCTTTCTTTTCTTTTTCTTTTTCTTACACAATAATCATTTAAATTAAATATTACTTACTTAACGAGATAATTAAACATAGTACATATCTACTAAGTTTACCATCTTTGGCATCTGATCTCTTTTGTATTTGTTGTCTCTGAAAATATTTCCTCTTTTCTTTAATCACTAATTTTCGTTGCATTGTTACAACCTTTGGATACTAACACTTTTTCTTTTCAATTATAGTTCTGAACTTTGTTAACATTATGTTTTGTTCCATGTACTAACTAAGCTAATATAATTAGTAATTTATTTACTGGTAATATTTCTTTATCTTTTGTCAACTATTTTCACATGATTTTACTTCTGTGTTTTAACCTATTCTTGGCTGTTTTGGAGGGCCATCTCGCCACAACTAGCCCTGAACTTGATAAACATTATATTTTGGTCAATGTACCAAATAACTCAATTCAAGTATTAATTTATCGACTGTTTCTTCGTTGTTGTTGTCGGTTTTTTTTCATATCAAAAACTGATAACTTAATGTTTTACCCTGTTATTTTCACTGTATCTATATATATATTTTTTTCTTGTTACATTTGTTTCTTTGTAAGGACTCCTAACCCCAGAGGCTTGATGCCGTGTGTGGAAGGAGGGGTGGAGGAGGTGACGCAGTTGTTCTTTCAAATGGCTGTTCGCTCTGTGCTGCCGAAATTGTTAGTGCCGTATTTCACCACACCCTGCATTTCTTGAGAATTTAGGCTTTTGTGATTTTAATTTCCATTTACTTCGCTATTATATCATCTTGCACTGTCTGCCACGTTGCGCAGCTCGCCCTTCTTAACGGGCTACGCTGTGCTAACAGTGAGACCAGTCAGCCATAAAATGCATTAAGTTTTACTTAATTTGTCTATGTAGGTTACTCATTCTACGTCTTGCATTCCGTTGTATGGGTGTGCATTTTAGCGTATTAAAAAAACTGTGAATATGTGTGTGTCACTTTCCAGAAGGACCAATGCACTAGTGTATGACACGGTGAAGGTGAGCACCCATCCGAGGAGTTAACAATATGATCTTGTCATGATGAAAGCGCAGGGCCAGGCAAAGTTGAATAGATTGTACGAAATTATTGACAAACGTGGAGAATCACAGTGGTTAGGCCAACAAAAAAAATAAGTCGGTCTCTGGTCAGCGCGCGCGTCGATTTTAATCATGCGCGTCAATCTTTTTTTTCCCCAAAATGTTCCGCGGTAGCTTCAACAGCGCCCTCTATTGCCGCATCTCCTCTTTTTTTTTTATTACCAAAGAGCCCCAAGGAATGGGAATTGCACCAAGGCAAATGATCGAAAGCACCAAGGCAAATTATGGAGGACACCAATGTACATGAGGACACCAAAAAAGCAAAATAGTACCCCACCTTGTCTGTACAATCCAAGCTTGAAGGGAAAAAAAAAGCCACAAAAAATAAAAAGCCGCGTCGCTGCGTCAATTCCGGAACTTTGGTCTGACCAGAGACCGAATATTTTTTTTTTGGCCTTAACCAAGGATTTTATTTGCATTACAATTGGTTTTTTTTTTTGGCCTTAACCAAGGATTTTATTTGCATTACAATTGATGTTTTACAGTTAAGTTGGAGAATAGACTCGGAACTGTAGATTCGTCCTTGATTGACTCGGCGAATATACAGTTTCTCATCTGTTCTCCTTGACGTGGCCTACAATGTACATTCTCTCTGCACTGCACCCTGCTGCACAGTGCGATCACGTTAATTGAACTGGTCATGCTGGTTAACCATCATTACCCACCGGTCGGAGGACGGGATTAACTCAGCACAAGGTTTTAAAGAAACAAGTTAACCAGTGGAAACTGCAGTGTAGGTGTACTGCACTTGTATACACGCAGACATGGCTGTCCGAAAGTCAGCAACAGTCAGTCAAAACGCCATCACGCTGTCCTGCACTGCTTTTGTGATTTTCACATTAGTTACATCAGCCTACTACTTCAATCCTCTGCAGACATCGACAGTAAGGAAGCAACCGTTGCCAGTGCAAGTGCAACCCAAACGGAGTGAATTGCAGCCAAGACGGGAGAGGCAGGTCAGCTTTGCCAGGAAAACAAACTCTGAAAACATTCTTCGTATTTTCACGGGACGCTGGGAATATCTCCGTATTAATTTTGCTTACATCTATCGCAACTTGAGGAAGAATGGCGGAGTCCTGGACAAGGTGGTCTACTACATGATGAAATACAATCACCAAACCCTCTCGAAACTGACCGAGTTGACTAAAACCGCCAATACAGTTCTGGGAGAGGAGGTTTTTGAGCTCCGATTTCGCAATCACAACAGGAACACGGCGACTCGTCCTAAGGGCGTATTTGGCGGATTTGTGTACGAGAGTTTTGATGAGATGGCGAGGCACCCAGAGAGAAAGTACTTCAAGATGGACGACGACATCGTGTACATCCACCCTGGAACCTTCAGGCAGCTTATTGAGCAGCAGAACACCTCCGAGTGCTTCATTCATTTCGGCAACATCGGAGGCGGTAACTGGCGATGTAGCTATATCCACCAAGAGATGGGTATCTATGACAACGAGGCTATCAACCCAAAGAAGCTCAAATTTCAGTTCAGCCTTGACGGTCTCCCAAAGTGCGGCTGGAAATCTGCAGAATGTGCTGTGATGGCAATGAAGGCATTCTTCTATCACTACCAGAACAAATCACTGGAGAAATTACTATTTGACGGACGGTACCTGACCCCTGAAAGAGCTCGCTTCAGCATCAACTTCTTTTTACTGGATTCAAACCTCATTGACATTCAAGCCATGTTGGAAAGTGGACCAATTGGTGCAGACGATGAACATTGGTTAACAGTCATCTACTCCGGCAAAGTCAAGAATCCCAACTGCGTTGTAGGAAGGGCCTTTGTCGTACATTTTTCGTACTTCACTACCATGCGGGAGATTACTAAACAAGGCTTTCTGCCAAGGTTTGAGATGATTGCACGTGATCTCGTAGAAGCTCTTCCTGAAGCACTTCAAGACATACTTGCGTTTAATAAAACACTTGGATCTTGAAAACCCTGACAGTTATGTCGCGCTGTAAATCGTTCGTTAGCCAAATTATAGTATAATGATTGGTTATCGGTAAAATTGCACTGCGTACATTAAGTGCCTTGTACATGCGATTCGTTGTGCAATAAGAATTTTCTAAAATGTGTAACTTTTGACACTCACTTTTTTCTGTGTAACTTCTCAAAATTTAGGGTGGAAATGAAGACTTTACAATCCTGTTATGACACAGTGATGAATAAAATGCATTAAACAAAACAACCGAAGTGGAAGTTTTTCCTATAAGCCAAGTATTCATCATACAATCTGGATTGTTATAGTGCATCTCGGGGAACTAGCTGTTCAACCAGTTTTTATCTTGTGTCCCATCGAGCTCAAGGTAGCCCCAATAAGTGTGGCGTAAATATATACTAGACTTCCCCACACATGTATTAGGAGCCACACACCGGCGATAGTAGCAATCGAAACTGTTTTATTAAATTTTACAATGGACGCGACGATACACTTTCTGCTTAATAACAAGGGAAGATCAACATTAATTTATAAAGGACAAAGGTAGATGTTCCTTGAACTCGAGAAAAATACTGCGAGCAATTTTTGATTAACCGAATTAGTTGTATGTGGCGCTGTATGCCAGAAGCTAAAAAAATAAAATGTTTGGAAATAAGTCAGTTTATCAACACGCTCCTTTCATCTTAGCTAAACATTGGTATTTAAGTTTCAAATAAATGTGACAAAAATCTAACCACATCCTGGCAAACTCATTCATTCTACATCCGATGTGAAAGAAATATGTAATACTTAAGTTCCGCAAACAAGTTTTTTTTCTCTCAATTTGTATAGTTCTCCGATTTTTGTCCCCTTTCTAATGTACCAATTAACTAATATTGTAATAATTATATCATACAGCATTTATATAATGTGAATCAATGATTCCTCAAAGCGCTGAACAATAGAACAAAAGCAATTAAAATACATCTGGGGTCGGATCTGGTCGGTTTGTCCGTCATTTTAACGGGTCGGTCGGTTTAGGTTTTGCGTTTGCGATTTTTGGGTCGGGTCGGGTCGGGTTAGCCATTATTTTTGGAAAAACCCGAAATAAACCGAAATAAACCGAAACCGAATAGAAATTCACATGGTGCACTATTTAGTGCAGAGTCACTGCGCGCGGTGCGATTAAAAATGGTTTGCGGTCTGTCTCGATCGATCAATAACATGTTATCTTCAAGTAAACTTGAATCCTTGATCCTGATTGGTCAATCCATGGCAACAAGCCGTGCTACATCATAGAGCTATATTAAATTACTAGAGCGCTAACTCGATGTACAAAGAGATGCCTGATGGGCATTTGTGCACAAACCTATGGAGAACTTCCGTGGAACACGGAATAATGTAGTGCGTCTGTGTCCCACATACCACGAGGTTCGGCCTCGTGGTATGTGGGACACAGACGCACTACATTATTCCGTGTTCCACTCGCGCTCGCGGGATAGGCCCACTGGCAGTAGGTCAAGTTGTGAGTGCCGTACGGCATGATTCAGTTTACTGGAGGCCGACATTTTTTCACGCGAACTGGGTAAGTTCAGGTGCAGAAAGTGGACACATTAGCCGAAGCCAGATACTCGGGTTTTTCGGGTCGGTTCGGCTCGGGTCGGTTTTCTTTGAATTGTTGCCGGGTAGGGTCGGATCGGTTTTAGAAAATAAATGTCTCGGGTCAGTTTGTTCTATTGTAATGATGCTTTCATTTCTGCTGCGTATTTCACTGCCTCTTGGGTTACAATAGTGCAGTGAAGATTGGGTCACTTTAACGGGCTAATTAGGCACTAATTAGTGTTCGGCCTATTTTTGTACCGCACATGTGGTCAAAAACTACGAGAGAATGTTACTGGGCACAATTAATTTTTGAATGGGCTTCATTTAAAGTTTTTGTGAAAGTTTAAGTTTGAAGCATTAAGATTTTTCTTGAGATGACATGAGTTGCTCGGAGAATTGATTTTTGTTAAGAAAGACTAAGTTGGCGTATTACATGTGCAGTTGTTAGTAAAAATTATACTCGCTTGTTAAGTAAACAATACGACCCCAATTTAGATCGTTCAGTCGCCAAGGGTTCATGGATTTGTTTTGTTTCATCTCCAAGGCCTTTTCATGACCGTAGACTTGAGTCAAGGCGTATGGCAACCCGGACACGAAAAAAAGACCATGCGAGTGGCAGGCTCGTTGGCTCCGTGCGCCGTCATCAGGGGCGTAATTTCCGGGGTGGGGGTGGGGTGGTGGTATATAAACCCACTCTTTTTGACTGCGGGGATGGGCTATTGAATCATTCCCCACTTTTTGTGATGAGCAAAAAATAAGGATTTTGAGGTATTTTCCGAACGTCCCATCAAAATATATTCAATAGCACTGGAAAGTGGAGAAACAAAGTACAAAAGCTTTTAAAAATGTAAGCGCGAGTATACATAATTGATAAAGAGCGTCCCAGTATAATGTGGTGTCCCCCCCCCCCCTCCCTTTTCGAATGTCCACGGCCGGGCAATTCGGGCGTTTCATGTGCCACCAAGAGTTTGCCAAGGAGAGTTCATTTTTACCTAGTGCATAGTGGGAGATGGTCGACAAATTCGCAGCGCGGGACCTTTGAAATTGTTAGTTTTTTTTCCCCGGTCAGTAGTTTCGAAAGCGTATGAATTCGAGTATAAATTTGCCTTTTTCTTTTCTTTGTATCAATATGGTGTTTTTAGTAAGGTGGCAGATCGCTATACCCGAATTTATAACCACTTAGCTTAAGTTTTTTAATAACACTCATTAAAATGAGTCTTGTTTTGTCGACCGTAATTTGAAAAACTGACTCTCCATGGCAAACTCTTGGTGGCGCACTGCATTGTGAATCGCCCGAATTGTATGATTTGGTCATCCCCCATCCCCCCCCCTAATAAAATAATAATAATAATACAAAGCATTTGTATGGCGCTCTACAACGATCACAGCGCCTCACAACAAACAGCTTAAACAGTTACTGAAAATTGCAAAGAAATCATATACACACACAAAAACAACTATTATGCATTGGGAAATAAGTGTGTTTTGAGTAGGCGCTTGAAGATCGCTGTAGACGCAGCTTCCCTGATGTCAACCGGTAGTTGATTCCACAATTTAGGGGCAACAACAGAGAATGAATTGTCACCCGCCTTCTTGTTGGAACGAGGAACAACCAGCCGGGTGACATCAGAAGAAGAGCGGAGTCTTCTGCGATCTTCAGATCCATTCAAGTTGTACAGGGTGAGGCTATCAGTGATATAACTTGGGGATTGACCATGGGAAGATTTATATATGTACAACATAATTTTGAACATGATCCTTTCTTTGACGGGGAGCCAGTGAAGTAAGCGGAGTAAGTGATCTGATGAGCTTTCTCTACCGCATGAAAATACAAGACGCACATCATCCCCCTACCACTCGCCGGCACAGATTTGGGCATCATCTAATGGGCATCATCCCCTTACCACTCGCCGGCACAGATTTACGCCACTGGCCGTCATTGCAGTCGCGTGGTCCCGATTCTAATCATGCCACTGGCTGACGTTAATGTGACATTGTATTATAATGGGCATCATTCCCTAGTACAAGAAAAGATGAAGTTTCCCAAGCTAGCTAAGGGAGCCGGATTAGAATCAGACAAACAAAATTCCCTCGTAAAAATGTGTAAACGGGTCAGTAGTTTGATATAAATATAATGAGGTAAGGGAAACTTGCTAGAATTTTTCTCAATCATAGCGACATGTCAGTGCCGGCCGAAAGACGCTCGACGCGCAACAATAATTGATGAGACAGAATAAGGACAAGCTTGGTAAGGTTAATTGCTCGCCGTGACTCTGAATAGTCAACTGCTCGGTACATAAGAATGATTGTAGAAAAGAGTTACGTAAGAGCATTCATGTGTACAACACGATGCTGATGCATCTTTCGTGCAGCTATGAAACACAAAGTAACTCTCCCACTGCCGAAATAAGGATTATGTTTTTAAACGCAAAGAGAAAAGCAACTACTGAAACAGCCTAGTTGTTAAGCTGTCTGACAGCGGACCCAGGGTTAGGGGTTCGAACCCGCTTGGTGTCATTTTTTGGTTTTCGATGCCCGCGGTTCTGTCATTTAAGAGTATTAATTTCCCGTCGTCATTTACCAACAGCAGTTAGCTCGGTCGGTCGGTAAGCTGACTCACAAGTTGGGACTGTCTGCGAAGTCCAGGTTGGCATCTGCGTATAGGTACGGGGTTCTTTTGCTGACTCGGCAGCAAGGCTTAGGGTGCCACCTCGTTTCCTCCCTTTATGGTGCCTGACTTTAGTTACATGGATGGACAGGGAAGGAGGTGTGGTGGGCCGGGTACCGAGTCCCGGAAGAGTTCTATATGGAAGTCGGTAAGGGGCTCATTGAGTTAGGGTCATAAGTCCGACTCCTGAAGACTTGGCCATCGCCACATAACTTTTTGTTTTATTTTCTTTCTTTTCTATCGGAGGACAATTGCAGAAATGATTCATTTGTTGTATTGAGAGCTTGTACTATAATCGTTCGAAAATAATTTTTTAAATTGCTCGAAATTGCCTGGGTTACTTTTACCCAAGAAAGGGTGAAAATTGGAACTACCCAAACTTGGGTTGTTCTATAACCAATTGTTTGGGTTAGAGTTTCTGCTCAATTCAACCAGAACTTGTGGTCATTCAGGACCAAATTTAATTTGGTCTTGTATGACTACAACTTTTGGTTGAATTTAACATAAATTCTAACCCAAACAATTAGTTTTCACCCTTTCTAGGGTAAAATTAACCCAGGCAGTTTTTCAGTGCAGTACCTTTGCGCATACCTTGTTCAGGCCTGTTCCCTGATCCCAGACTGCAGGGGGGGTGTCTTTAAGAGTCATTTCGTGTAAATACTTCATATAAGTGTCCACGCTCAAAAAAGAATTTTTTTATACTTTGTGGAATGAAAGGACTTTGGAAGCAAGTAACCAAAATAGACTTTTTAAACCGATATTTTGCCCGTTGCCTTGGTTACGGGCCATTATGTGTTTTGGCCATTTTGGGGCAATTTTGAGGATGCAAAAATTCATTTTTTGCGTTATTTTCAAAGGTCATCAAGCCAAACTGCGAAGTAATGTCACAAAAGTAACTATATCATGACAAAGTATCATCCTTACCCTTACAAGAAAAAAATAGAAACTTTTCTGAAAAATCCGCTTTATATTATTTTTAGGCCCTATAATACAAAGCCAAGTTATTGGTGGGTGGTCACACCCCACCCTCAACCCCAAGCAATGCCCCGAGGTGGGGGAAGGGGAGGCTGTGGAAAGGAAGTCTATGTAATTTCTAAAGTGTTCACTTGCATAATATTTATTTACATTTGTTTCGTTATGCAACAGACAAGTTCAAAATTCGGTGGCACAGGGGGAGTGGGCGGGGTCTAGCCAGGGGTGGGGGGGGGGGGAGTACACGACCCACTATTCATCCACTGGTCTAAAAATGATACACGGTCTGATTCTGTTTGTGAAAATGTGCTAGATTCATGAACAATACCAATTATACAAGTTATTACTCAAAACAAAGGAAAACACTGAAAATACACTTTTTAAGGTTTTGGTGAAATTTAACATTTTTGGAGCGCTACTGCGCAAAGGATATACAATAACCCAAAATTTTCTCACCAGATATGAAAAGACCAATGTCTGAACTAACCATAGCCGAAGGGAAATTATTCTGAGTGCCCTGGCAAGTGCCATTTTGGAGGGATAAAAATGGGGTAAAAAATGCAATTTTGCTAGTTGTAAAGACATGTTGCATTATAGGGCCTGAAAATAATGTAAAGGAGATTTTTCAGAAGTGTTTCTATTTTTTTCTTGTAAGGGTAAGGATGATACTTTGTCGTGATATAGTTACTTTTGTGACATTACTTCGCAGTTTGGCTTGATGACCTTTGAAAATAACGCAAAAAATGAATTTTTGCATTCTCAAAATTGCCCAAAAATGGCCAAAACACATAATGGCCCGTAACCATGGCAACGGGCAAAATAAAAGTTTAAAAAGTCTATTTTGGTTACTTGCTCCCTAAGTCCTTTCATCCCACAAAGTTTTAAAAAATTCGATTTTTTGAGCGTGGACACTTTATGAAGTATTTACACGAAACGACTCTTAAATCCCAAGTCGTACATGTAACAGTCCAATTGAATTAACATCATGTTATGTGGCAAATTTACTAAAGCTCAAACTTAAAGGTTAAACCGTTTCCTCTATAAAATTAGTAATGCCTAGATACAAATATATGTAACCAAATTTCTATCGCAACTCACTCTGGCAAACTAATTCGTTCCACTTCCGATTTGAAAGAAATCTATAAGCCTCATCCAAGTTTAATTTGTTTTTCAACAGGTACGTTTCATTTACTATGCCTTATATATTTTTTGTGAAATCACTTCCGCAATGTGGTCTGTAGTCACGAGTCACATACCTGAAAAATGAATACAAATGTACAACAGGATGCTGACTATATTAATATAGTCCCATTGGCAATCAAGTGGCTATTGAGGGCGATATACAGGTGTGACGTAGGACCGTGTATATTTGTTTATTTGACCGTGTCAATGTTAGGTCTATAGGCCTGTGCCTTTTTTCGTCTTGTTTGCTTTCAACAATTAGCAGTTATTGAATAATTAAATGAAATGCCTGAGAAACTAAATCAAAAATGTAAAAGAAAAGTATTTGTAAATTTTGGTGTTTGTATTTTCTGGTTTTTTTTTGTTTTTTGTCCATCGGCACTTCTGACACATCTTTCACGTGAGCGGAACATATATGGACTGGGGAACATAGGGACTGGGGAACATAGGGACTGGGGAACATAGGGACTGGGGAACATAGGGACTGGGGAACATTTGTATGTATCATCATGTCCAATTACTGTTTCAAGAGGATATTCGACCCGGGGAAAATGCAGGCCTACCTTACATCCGCATACCAGATCCATGTAGCTCATCTGTGCTATATACCAGAAAGGAAACAACTGATATTTTGAGGAAAACATTCTTCTGTATTTTTCGAGGTCAATGAATGCTTACGTCTGCAGGGCAATGGTTACTAGTTCACCGGAACTGAGATTCTCCTTTAACCTGTCACTTTATAAGAATTCCTAATGCAGCGGTTAGCTCGCTGTAGTCAGATATTTGTCAGTGCACCATAAGGAGGATGGGATCAACGCTCATTCCATTGGACAAGACAATCATCAGTCTTCGCACAGACTTTCCATGTAAAGTGAAGTTGAATTTACAATCCTAAATTTAGAAAGCAGAAAACTACTGATGTGAGCAGTGTATAATAGTATACAACTATAATGTGAGCAGTATGCTATTGACAGTAACACGTCCATTTAATGTACAGTGTGAAACAACATCGCTAACAGGCTTTACTATTAACGGTCATTCCATGTCAGACCAACGCACTTTGTTACCTCATGTCTTCCGATTTTGATAAAAATTGCTGTGCTTGTAGATCCTGATGAGCAATGAATACACACCAATTTTTTTGCCCGATCAGACCTACCATGTGGTCAGGGCAGAAACCACAAAAAAATTGACATTTTAGATTAAAATACCACCCTTTTAGTCCAAACATGTCAAAACCATGTCAATTTTCATCAAATATATGCACATTTGGTATCAAAATAATGAGAATAGCATTTTGTGAAAAGTAGGTCACCATGACCTGTAATATGCGACTGTGACCTTTGACCCAATTTTTGTAACAATGTATCATTCCAAAAAGAAATGAAAATGCCTTGATAGAGCATGTCTATCAGAATCCACTAGAAAAAAAATGGTAATTTGTCATGTTGAGGGCTGATGAGGTCTAACCAGACTCTGACAAAAAGCTATTAGCAGTGGCGCACCAAGGATTTTGCTTGGGGGCGGGCTTCAGAGTCTTCAGAAGCCCTTTGAAGAACAAATCTTGAATGCTCAGCAGCTGTATTTATAAGGTGAATATTCCAGGAATACAGTTTGATTTTGTGGACACAAGTGAAATATAACAGCGCGGAGGAATTCCTTGAGAGTCGATTCTCATCAGCAGTGACTGTTCAGGGTATGCAACAGCTCTATGCTTTCTACCCGCACCCAGTACAGCGGACACACATCCAGGTGAAATTCATGTAGAAGGAACTCAATAAGTCTCTGTACTGATGACGTCACACTTAGTTTACATGTGCACTTTCCTATGGAGCCAGTGGGGGCCCACGGTCCACTGAGCACCATAGGAAAGCCCACACGTTAGAACAAAGTGTGACGTCATCAGTACACAGGCTAAATTCCAAGTTTGTGAAAGTTAGTAAATTTCAAGAAGCACGGTGAATACAGTCTTGAATGAGTAAGGTAATTTTGATTGCGATATTGAGTATTATCTTCAAGCAAAATTGAATCCTCGATCATGATCAGTCTATCCATAGCAACAACAGTGTGATATTTATATAATATTGCACGACTTTATTGCACCCCGCAAAATCGAATGTATGTATGTATTATGTGAAGTGTGTCGTGTGTTATTGGGCCATTGGTATTGGGACACAGACGCACAGCATTATTCTGTGTTCCAAGCGCGCTCGTGGGATAACTAATAATTAATGGCAGACCCAAGGGGGGGGGGGCGCCATGGCGGGCTTGAGCCCCCCCCCCTCCCCAGGAGGTTGTCAATTATTCAATATTTTTTTGTCACTTTGTGTTCGTCCCCATTTGATCGTGGTGTATGTGGCCTATTTTTCGAGGAGTATAATAGGGTGTAAAATGGCGCCACCAACATCAAAATAGTCCAGCCCCCCCCCAAAAAATTGTTTTCTACGGCCAAAAAATGTGTATGGGCAATGTTTAAAAAAAAAAATCAAACTTCTAAAAGTAAATGGAAAAGAAATGCGTGATCCCCCCCCCAAGCCAAAGCCCACGAATACAGCTGCCATAATATTCTTTTTTCGCAAAAGGAATCCTCAGTGTCATGCCAGTGGATTGTCTCGTTTCACGAGTCTGAATAAGTGGTTTAAACAGATTTGTCATATACAGAGGAGTAAGTTTGTTTAAACAAGAATAGCCTTTTTATACTCAACTCTTTCAGAAAATGACATCCAATTAAGTCTAGCAAACATATCGACTGATGATGTTAAGAATGCACACTTCAGGATTATCCGCGCTGCTCTTTTCAGACATTTATTAAGAATATTATTAGAACATATGTACCGCCCTCCCCATACAGTACTACAATAATCTAATGATGGCATAACTAAGCTAACAAAAAGAGAGTGCAGGCTGCTTTGGGGAATATAGTCGCGGATTCTATTTAGCATACCTAGTTTAGAGGAAACACATTTCTTCACGTATTCAACGTGTGGGCCCCAACTTAAAGTTTCAGCAATAATAACACCTAAACATTTACAAGAGTTCACCTTTACAACTGGTCTACCAGCAATACTGACTTTTAGCTCAATACTTCAGAGTTTTCGTCAAGTTCCAATAAGCATGGCTCTAGTTATGTATCACTTCACTGATAACTTTTTTTATCATTTTTCTTTGTGGCTCGATTAGGTGTTCTGAGAGACCTTACTAAATTCAAGTTACAAAAATGATGGATACCACAAAATATGTTCGGATTGAGCAACAGTCATTTGTACAGTCTCTCTGGTCAAAAACATATTTTGATCAATGGGCGGACAAACGCGAAACTTGACATGCATGTATACATGTTGGACATATAATTACTTGGCCAAAATATAAACAACGCAATATGTATGGGCAATTTTGCCCAATAGTTGAACGTGTATTTTATTCGTCCATCGTTGGTCGAATAGTCAACCCATTTTGCCTAACTTTTTTACATATGCACTCAGTGTATGATTAATCGTCAGGCAAAAGAAAAAGAGACGAATTAAACATAAGTGCTTATTTTTTTCTTATTTTTTCTACCAGTACTGGAGAATGAAAGCAAGCCGGCTTTGATAATAATGAAACACAATCTTTGTGTCATCTATGTGTACTAAGTTACGCGGTTCAGGACTTAATTCCTTGTGATTCAAAAGACATTTACCAGTGGATACCTCCCATACGGAAACCTGGTCTCTATACAAGTCAAGTGTGACAAGTCTCTTACCGTGGAATTTGTAACTATTCACTTTTGACTTGTGCTTGTTCAGGAGTGAGCCATCGCGGCTCCAGAAAACCAAGTCTTGTTTGTCTTCATACGGCGTGAATACGACGGCAGCAATACCCTGCTCGTTGAAAAGCACCCTTTGGATGACAAAACGGGGATTTGTTGACAGCGTTTTGATGCAAACATCAGATTCAGTTGTCCACACTCTAATCACTCCGACAGCATCACCAGTTAAGATAGTGTTTTCATCAAGACGACCACTACGAACCTGACCAGTGTGTCCCCTGTATACCCGTACATGCTGAGACGTTCGCGTATCCCACAGTATGAATGCAGTCTCATCTTCAAAGGAAGTGATTACCCAGTGCCCATGGCAAGCAAAACATTTCATGTGTTTCCCTATGGAAACATTTAAGCTATCTGTGCAAAGTTTGGTTTCTGTACATGCAACGTTATCTCCGACCTCGACCAAGCCACTGATATCCCAAATGTGCACAGGAATACCTTCATCGTTATCCGCCCTCTGGTAATGCCTGTATGATACAATGACTTTGTCTTCTTCCATGTACAGACCAGACGGCTTGTATCTATCAAAGTCACTCGCCGTACCCCGGATCAGTTTCAAAACATTGCCCGTGCTGGCTTCAAATACCAGAATACCTCCCATGAAAGCAGCCACCCCTATGTTATCCTTCATGGTCATAGCTTCTATCTCATTATAAGATGTTCGTGGTAAGGGGATATATTTGGAGGGTTGAATCTTCTGCAGAAATTGTCCACTTTTCAACTCCCAGAGTCCCACATACTCGGTAGTATCACCGGCCCCAAATATCGTGCCATCACTTGCTACACATCTTGTTGTCGCATTATTAAAGTCAGACCCTGAGTCGGACAACACAAGACTGTGCTCCTGGTAACGCCCCTCAGACCAGTTCCTGTCCAGATGCCAAGCTCTCATGTACACCTCCTTCCATTCACAGGTTGGTGCAAGATCCTTCAGGTTACAGTCGTCATTAATGACCGAATCAGTCTGAAAGGTTGGACTGGTACCACTGGTGCTGGTCCCTGTAGAGTGGATTGGCGTCTCTTTGCGGAGATCTACTTCCGTACCAAAACGCTCCCAATCTCTCAGCTTACAAAGATGAAGCCAGAGGCTGTTGGTGTTGGTAACGTTCCTCCATGTCTTGCTGCATACAGCCAGATAACACAAGTCTTCTAACGACAGAAAACCAATTATCTTCCATAGGATTTCATTTGGCAAGCAGTCGACGGGATTCTGAGATGCTTCAGAATGACAAACGACGTCGGCTTCCTCCCTTTGTTTATCTCCGGCTCCCTGCGCTGACGTCATTTTGAAAGATGCCAGAGTCCTGCAACGACACAGAGATGAATTAAATTTACAATGTATTTAACAAAACATTCAACATGCCAGGTTTCATTATTCACATCGTCAATATATTCACCACACCAGGTTTTATACATATATATGCATTTGTAAAATATAGTTTAATTATCCAGTGGGAAACATCACACCAA
Source organism: Patiria miniata (assembly GCF_015706575.1). Classification (NCBI taxonomy): domain Eukaryota; kingdom Metazoa; phylum Echinodermata; class Asteroidea; order Valvatida; family Asterinidae; genus Patiria; species Patiria miniata. Next base: position 44,173,768 of record NW_024037074.1, read on the forward strand.
CTACTTGTTCATTGTGAATCTTGTGTTTCCTTAGATGAACCGAGGAGAGACCAGAGGCACCAGGGGAATCCCTATTACAAGACAAGTGTGTGTTTGTTTTTGCATGCCATGATCTTAGCACAAAGTCACGTTCGACATGTTCGATGGATGTGACTTACTGTTTAATCTCCACACGAAAAAAAGGTGTCATAGACTAGGCGATATTTTAAAAAAAGGGCTCATAAAGGCCAAGAAGAGGCATTTTCGAGTAGGAGTTGGTAACATATTTTACCTAATTTGGAGGTGCTAAATCCGAAAATGATGGTTACCAACAGTGTTGGAGCAAAGGCTTTGACCCTCAAGGCCAAGGCCAAGGCCAAGGCTTTGACCCTCAAGGCCAAGGCCAAGGCCAAGGCTTTGACCCTCGAGCCTCGAGGCCAAGGCCAAGGCTTAACCCTCAAGGCCAAGGCCAAGGCCAAGGCCAAGGCCCTGTTTTATGAAATGACCACTGATATAGAACTAATTTATAGTCACATGAGTGACACATCATCACGCAAGGGCGGATCCAGAACACAATTGGGGGGGGGGGCAAAGAAATTTTGGTCCCCCCCCAGAAAGTGGGTCAAAAAATTACGGCTTGGGCTTCGGGGCCCGCTTAAGGGCCCGAAAAAATTTTGGATTCGAGATGCTCTGTGGTGCGATCTGAGGCAATTTCTGACCACTTTAACCAATGTTTTTTGAGGAAAAGATGGTGGTGTACTCATTGCCTGCCTTTATTACGACGTCACATAAAAAAAAAAATGGTTTCGTTTTTTTTTGTGGGGGGGGGGCGCATGGCCCCTTTTGGCCCCCCTGGATCCGCCCTTATCATCACGAATTGCTTGTTACGAAGAACAACATTTCTTTAATTGCAATCAACATGCTCGCATAGGCCTACACTGTTTTATGACTGCACTGTATCTATTAAAGTTTAAGTTCAGGTCTTCAATATGGTTTAACTAAACAAAATAATGATTTACTTCTATATTGACACACAATTCTCCCAAGTGTAACAAAAGGGGGATCCAAGAAACTGATTTGGGAATGCAAATCTACTACAATGGTAACAAAATGTGATGCTACAAAAGTGGAAGTGTGCCCAACACACAAATCTATAGGGTGCTTCCCTCCTCCATGGTAATACGATTAAAATGGTAACAGCAAAATTTCGAACTGATTTATCTGGAAAATGCAAAAATCTATGGGCCTTGAAGAGCCTTGACTCAAAATTGCAAGGCCCTGAACCCTCAAGGCCAAGGCCAAGGCCAAGGCTTTTGTCCTCAAGCCTCGAGGCCAAGGCCAAGGCCCTAAAATCCAGCCTTAAGGCAGCCTTAAGGCCAAGGCCCAGCATCAAGGCACTACATCACTGGTTACCAAACTGAATTTTTAGTGGAAATATGCCTAATTTTCATAAATCTTTAATACCTGTCGTGTAATATATTTGTTCCCGTATTTGGGTGTATTTTTTATTATTTTATTTTTTGAAAAGTTTATTTTGGTGATTCTACTTACACTTCCTGACTTCAATAACATTTTCTTCAGCATATAAGTGACTGAATGATTACGAGGACATAGTAAAATTCAGAAAATTACTTACTAGCACAGTTAACAAAAATAAACATGACATTATGTGAAAAGTGATGACATCTTGATATTTAGGCCAAAAAGGAAAACGGGGGGGGGGGAATGAGGTGTCCGTAAACTGGGCTAAAAACTAGGCGAAGGGTTGCCTAACGTGGGGGACTTGAACAACTTCAGGAATCCCCCAAAATACAATAAATAATAATAATAATAGTGGGTATTTATAAAGCGCACGTATCCACCAGGACTGGTGCTCAAAGCGCTACATCATTATAACCCCTGCTCATTGGGCATATGAAACATTTCAAATACCATCTCAGCTCCCTGGGGAGTAACAGCTCGATCCAGCCTGTTAGGCGCAAGCAAGATTCAATCACAAATTGAAGTTCATCGAAACTAAGGTTGGACAAGACTACTTGATGATATCTGGAGACAAGGTAAATGCGCGCAACTTAAGTGTGTGATAGTAGCCATTTTGGATTATTACTATGTCCTTATAATCATTCAGTCACTTATATGCTTAAGAAAATGTTATTGAAGTCAGGAAGTGTAAGTAGAATCACCAAAATAAATTTTTCAAAAAATAAAATAATAAAAAGTGTACCCAAATATGGGAACAAATATATTACACGACAGGTATTAAAGATTTATGCAAATTAAGCATATTTCCACTAAAAAATCAGCTTAGTAACCATCATTTTCGGATTCAGCACCTCCAAATTAGGTTAAATAGCTATGTTACCAACTTCTACTCGAAAATGCCTCTTCGTGTAACAATTTTTTTTAAATTGCCTAGTCGATCACGATAAATTCACTCAATACTCATGGTATACAAGTCCAAATCGAACATGATACAGTCTCCCATCCAAGAATGGCTTACAGTCTATTTGGATTAACTTCAGTATTTTTATGATGTACTAAAATGTAAATGGTCATAATTCGCGCATAAACTCAGCCAGTCTGATTTACCATAGGCCATCTGTTGATAAGCTGCAAATACATGTGACCAAAAATCTCAACTCACCCTGACAAACTCATACCTTCTCATTCCGATGTGAAAGAAACAATGCAATTCTCGCACAGAATTGAGTAGTTTTTGAAATACAAATTCATTCTATTTTCAGCCCTGTTGATTATAATGAAATCACTTCCGCAGTGTGAAGTCTAGTCACGAATACGAACACACACACAAAATTATACAAATGCACAACAGGATTCTAACTATAGTCACAAAGTGAACCAAGTAGCTATTGAGGGCGTTGTATGAGTTTGACCTTGTATGTGCACCAAAGCAAATAAATTCCCATAGACACCAGTGTTCAATCCCCATACTTCAAAATTCTACTGAAAATACTCTCACAGGTGTTCACTGTTCAGGCTGCACAGAAAAACGATTATCAACATGTCATCTATCATTTCCTTTTCAATTCTTGGTGGGTTGACCAAGACGACTGATGTTTCAAGAACTGGAATTTGGAATAAGGATCCCTCCACAACATGGCTAAATCAGTAGCGCCTCTTTCGGACCCAATTGCATCCAAAATGCTTAGAATTGGAAGCCCCAAGTCCATATCAGAAGTACAGTGTCATATGTCTTCCATTTAGAAGGACTTGTAAACTCGCCACGATTATTTTTTTTTTACTGAGGACGTGTAAACAAGTTTGGGAAGTATTGTTTGTAGAGTGGCGGTTGACATGGCAGCCAACTACCCACTGTTGTTTATAAGGTTGCAGACCAGTAAATCGGTCCGAAATTGCCTGCGCCGGCCAAATCACGATTTGCATGCCCTCAAAATCTTCAGTATTTGAGCATGCTGTGGGCCATGAACTTGAGGATTTGTAAACAATATGGGTGGAAGCCGTGCACAGGACTGTGAGCTTGTAGTTCCGTTCAATTTGGATGGAATTGCGGCCCTTAAAGCGCTCTATTTTGCAATGGAGTGCAGGCATCGTTTTTCAACATGGCGACTGGCTTCAGGACTATTTTCAGAGGTGATCATCTTCGGATGGCAATTTCTCCTAAAAGTCATTAGTTAACCCCCCCAAAAAAAAAATTGAAAAGAAAATGAAAGATGATGAAATAAGCTTTACTTTGATGTGTGTCTCGAACACCTTGGAGAGTTGTGAGTATTTCCCGAATTTCTGAAGTGGGAGCATTTACCATTGGGGCCTATGGAAGTTTATTTACTGGTCTGCAACCATAAGTGAGGCTGGTAAACGTGGCATGTGTGCCTTGTGTGCATGCCGTGCCTTATAGTTGATGAATGAAGTATATCGATCGGTTGCGCTTTCCATCATGGCCTCTCTCAATCTTCGTGCTCTGAGCGGGTTCTAAAATAAGGAGAAAGAATCCACACTCCCAGCCTGCCTTCGACTGTTGCACAATTCCAAGAAGTAGCGGAAGAAACTCTTTTTCGAACTCTTCATTTTTACTCATTTTTTTTTTTTAAATTTAACACGATTATAATATTTACATCTTTAAGTGCACTGTCACAGGTGATTTTTTTTTATATTACTCTTTGAACCAGAAGTAAAAGGCAGTTAAAAAAATGCAGCTGAATTCAGGGCAGATAAACAGAACATGATGTTCAAAAAGCTGGGGGGTTTTAGATTTAAAGGGCATTTTGTATGAAAAAAACATGCTATTTTATAGACTGATTTCGTGAGCAAATGCTTTATTTCTATATAGAAGTTTTTAACACAGCTAATTTACCTAATTTGTGGATGTTAAATCTGTAAATGTTGGATACTTAGCTAAATTCTAAGCTTAACGTGACATTTCCGTCAATAAAACGATCAATAAATAAAGCCATTACTTTTTAAACTCTAACATTTTAAAAGGTTTTAACTGATTTGATTTCCAGATGCCGAAAACAACCGAATATAACTCTAACCCCCAAAACAGGCAGCAAACGGGTTTGTTGATTTTTACTGTTGTATTTGTTTTACTGAGGTGGTATGCTCCTACATGTACATTTTTAAATGTACTGTCCGATTTTCTTGTGTATTACTCGAACCATTCAGCAGAGGATTTGCAAAAGGCAGTAACAAACAAAACTTAGGGCAGATGAATGTGAAGATGATGTATAAAGAGCTATTAAGATTAAAGATTAAAGGGCAACATTGTACGGGGAAAGCATTTTTTTTTATAATTGACTGCTTTTAGGAGTTCGGCTTTAGTTTTGTCAGTTAAATACAATCTGTAGTGATTTCATTCCTAATTGCTTAAGTACACAATGTGCCTCTACTGAAGATTTTTCAATGAGTGTGTAATTTGTCAATAATGTATTTTCCAAGCAGCTGAATTACACTGAGTCATTTTGAGTTACATTAAATGGCACACAACATTTCCTTTCTAACTCAAGTAGATGTCCTTTGAAAATGATTAAATCTCCAATGAAATGGGGGGGGGGGGGGGTTGACAACATGATCACAGGGAGGGGAAATGTTTTACCTCTTGTCATCCCCTTCAAGCTTAGTAAACCCTTTCCTAGGTTTTGGGGTGTTTTGGGGTTAGATTTATATATTTGGTTGTTTTTAGCATCTAGAAATGATTTGGAAATTTTAAAATTGTAAAAAGTTAAAAATTAAAGCCTTTATTTATTGATATTTTTTAATTGACAGTGATACCACTTAAAGCTAAGAATTTAGCTTGGTGTCCATCATTTTCGAATTCAGCACCCCCGAATTAGGTAAAACAGCTATGTTAATCACGTCTTTATAAATATGAAGCATTTGCTTATAATAGCAGTGTATTTAAGAAATGTGGTGTATTTTTCATACAAAATGCCCCTTTAATCTTAAAAACCAACTTATAAACCATCATTTTCTTTTGTATCTGCCCTAAATTCAGAAGCATTGATTAGTTGCTCGCTGTTACTTTATCTGTACAGCTCCAGCTGTTAAAATTATTATTCATAAACTGCACAGTTGCCAAATCGCATGCGCACACTAGGTCCTACTGGCTTCAGAACGAATAAGGAGCGTCCCGCTCTTAATACAAGCTGAAATTAATTTAGTGATTTCTTGTGGGCCGATTTTCTCGCTCGATGTCTCATGGAAAAGCTTATAACTAATGTATTGCCTGCAGTAAATTATCAATTCAATTCCATAATCTAGGTTGTTGTGTTGTTTAGACTCGGATCCAGAGGGAAGGTTTTGGGGGACAAACCAATCCCCCTGCTCTGACACACACAAAAACAAAAATTATAACCATTATATTAAAAATAATTACTATATGTCCGCCTGTTCGCAACAATCGGACGTAGAAACAAATCTGACGGTCCTGACACCCCCCGCAAAAATTGCTGGATCCGACCCTGACACCTTGGTTTCGAAAGCATGTCTGCTGAATGGCCAGCCTTTTTGCTGCAAAGACCCATGCAAGAAGTTTAACATGTTTAGTTCCTTGAATAATGTATAGTAGAAATTCGACCATCGGAAGGGTTTCTTTAATACGGCGATAAAGATAGCTGCAAGCTGCAATAAGTTTAGTGTAACGCGTCCTTGGGGCTGAAAGAAACGGTCGAAATTTGTTATTTTTGTTAAAAGATGTTTGTGATTGAAAGATCTGTGTGCTTTTATAAATAGGAGGTCTTGATTGCGCTGTGAATGGTCTCCCTTGGGACGTGTACTACTATGAGATACCTTCGTTAGATCAGATTGAAAGAGAAGAGGGTGTAAAAGTATTGGTTTATTGGAGAGTGCTAAATAAATGTCAACTGAATTGAATTGAAAATTGAAAAGAGCTGATTGGATGGATCCTGTGTTCATCACTCGATCATCACCAAGCATGATCTCCATAGGAACAGATAAGGTGTCATTAGGAACAGATAAGGTGTCATTTTCTCAGTCGTCTTTATATTTTCATTGTTCATTTTCCTTTTCAAAATCTTAAACCTCATACCCGTACACCTGTTGCGCTCCTATTTACTCTTTTCTGATTTTTCCGAATGATTTCAGCCAAACGTCAGTAGTCAATAATACATTAATACTCCCGTTGATAGCCAAATTTAGGTTAAAGGTTTAGGTTAAAGGTGAGCAAGTGGTCACTATAAGTGGTCATTGAATGGAGTTACTCAATTACAAACAACCGGCTGATACTTGTGGTTCGTGAAGCCGCACATTATACACTTGTCAATTTCTCGTTTCAAATTTGTTTGTGAAGTCGCGTACTCTTTATATACGCAAGCATATTTGTATCATAAGTAAACGTAAACGATTACAGATTTATCGGTCATTTTGAATAAACAGATTCGTCCAAAAGAATCACACTGAAAGTTATTTATGCCAAGATTGGGTCAGTGATTTAAAGAATCACCATTAGAGAGAAAGCTTTTGGTACTTTGGTACTGTTATGTTTCTATTTTTATATTCTGGTTGAAATGTGTTATTTTACAGAAAGATAATACGCATTTTGATCACTGGACATTTTTATAACACAAGCCATTTGCTTCGTCCCTAATCCATGTAACCCCTAAACCCTATCGGTCTTCAGCTGTCCCTTGGATAGTTTCACTAATCTGTTCAAGACGCGCGGCATTTTGTGTTGGAGTCGATGTCGCCACAGCTAAACAGTCGAACTTCTTTTTCTCTCAAGAAATTTGTAATGAAGTGCTTATTTCGCAAATGAAATACCTATTCGCAGATGTCATAACAACGATAATATTTCGTATTTCATGAGCTGCCACTCCTGATCCATTGCATAATTTCGTGTGTCGGACATTGTTTATAATTATGTTCCGACACGACAAGTACACGTTACTTTCAGGATTCCTACCAGTATTCCGTAATCCAAATACAGAATGATCCATAATATATCATCTTTGTATCGTTTATATGTAACAAAGGACACGCTGGATAATAATAAAATTTCCGAGAAAGACATTTACCAGTTGAGACATCATATATGCAACTTGCTCCGCGCGATCTCAGGGTGTTCGTGACAATTCTGTTTCTGATTATTTTCCCACTACTTGCTATGTAGAACTTGTATTGCGTGTCTAATATTATGCCATCTCGGTTCAGGAAAACCACGTTAGGGGTGTTGTAGGCAGCAATACCTGTATCATTGAAGAGTATAGTATTGATGGGTTTATCAGAATTTACTGAAATTGTTTTTATGCAGACATCAGATTCAGTTGTCCACACTTTAATCTCGCCAATACTGTCACCAGTCATAATAGTGTTTTCATGAAGATGGCCACAGTGAACCTTGCCGGAGTGTCCCCTGTACATCCGTACATGCTGAGACGTTCGCGTATCCCACAGTATGAATGCAGTCGCATCTTTAAAGGACGTGATAACCCAGTGCCCATGGCAAGCAAAACATTTCATTTCCTCCCCAATGGACACATTTAAGCTATCGGTGCAGAGTATGGTCTCAGTAATTTCACCCTCGACCAAACCACTGATATCCCAAATGTGTGCAGGAACACCTTCACCGCGATGCCACGTCCGGTCAAGCCTGTAAGAGACAATTACTTTGTCTTCTTCCAGGTGCAGGCCAGATGGCCAATAATCACCAAAGTTACTCTCCGTTCCTCTGATCGTTTTTAGAACATTGCCTGTACTGAATTCAAATACAACCAAACCGCCCCTGAAGGCAGCCACTCCAAGATTATTCTTCACAACAATTTTATGCGCCCATCTATATCTTTGGATTTGTCCGCGTGAATCGGTAAATTCTGGAGGTGGAATTTTCTTCTTAACACGTCCACTATAAACATCCCAGAGAAAAATAAACCCAGACTCACTACCACCTGCAAGTGTTCTGCCATCACTTGCTAAAGACGCAAGTGTAGTGTTTTCAGACAATTCAACACAGTGCTCTCGGTAACGTGGCTTGGACCAGTTTCTGTCCAGATGCCAAGCTCTCATGTACACCTCCTTCCATTCACAGGTTGGTGCAGTTCCTTCAGGTTACAGTCAACAGTAATGACCGAATCAGCCTGAAAAGTTGGCCCGGTGCGGGTGCTAGTTGTACAGCATTTGCCGTGCTTGTTGGTTATAGAGTGAATTGGCTTTTCTTTGCGGAGATCTACTTCCGTACCAAAACGCTCCCAATCCCTCAGCTTACAAAGATGAAGCCAAAGGCTGTTTGTGTTGGTTACATTCCTCCATGCCTTGCTGCATACAGCCAGGTGACACAAGTGTTCAACCGACAGAACACCAATTATCTTCAATAGGATCTCATTTGGCAAGCAGTCGACGGGATCCAGAGAGCATGTGGATGGTTCAGAATGACAGACATCGTCGACATCACTCTTGTGTGTATCTTCTTGTGCTGAAGTCATTCTGAAAGATGCCAGAATCCTGTAATGACCCAGAGATAATTGAAATGTATTCCACTAGTGAACATTCAGTGTTTAATATTTGCACATCACGAATGTTTATGCATGACAAAAGTTTTTATAAATATGCCTAGATATATTAATATCTATATCTTCAGACGAAAGTTGGCAAAGTATTCCGGAGAAAATATCGCACCAACTACCTGTTCATTGTGAAAATTGTGGTATCTGAGATGATTTGAAGAGAGACCAGAGGAACCAAGAGGAAACTTTCAGCTCTATTTCAAGACAGGGGTTGTATTTTTATTACCTGCCCGGACGTCAGCTGAGGGTCCGAAGGATGTTTGTATTTTGTGATGATCCATCATGTTCACGTTAAATACACAATACTCACTATACTCAAACACTCAATTCCCAAGTCGTACATGTAACAGTCCAATTGAATTAACTTCATGTTATATGGCAAATTTACTGAAGCTAAACTTAAATGTTTACCCGTTTCCGCTGTAAAATTAGTAATGCCTAGATACAAATAAATGTAACCAAATTTTTATCGCAACTCACTCTGGCAAACTAATTCGTTCCACTTCCAATCTGAAAGAAATCTATAAGCCTCATCCAAGTTTAATTGTGTTTTTCAACATGTACGTTTCATTTATTATGCCTTATATTTTTTTGTGAAATCACTTCCTCAATTTTATGTGTAGTCACGAGTTCACAGACCTGCAAAATGAATACAAATGTACAACAGGATGCTGACTATAGTCCCATTGTCAACCAAAGAGCTATTGAGGGCGATATACAGATGTGACCTTACGAGGACTGTGTATATTTGTGTTAATGTTAGGTCTAGAGGCCTGGGCCTTTTTTTTCGTCTTGTTTGCTTTCAACAATTAGGAGTTATTGAATAATTAAATGAAATGCCTGAGAACTAAATCAAAAATGTAAAAGAAAAGTATTTGTAAATTTGGGTGTTTGTATTTTCTGGTTTCTTTTCGTGTTTTGTCCATCGGCACCTCTGACACATCTTTCACGTGAGCGGAACATATATGGACTGGGGAACATAGGGACTGGGGAACACATATGGACTGGGGAACATAGGGACTGGGGAACATAGGGTGGACCCCCTTTGTATGTATCATCATGTCTAATTACTGTTTCAAGAGGATATTCGATCCGGGGAAAATGCAGGCCTACCTTACATCCGCATACCAGATCCATGTAGCTCATCTGTGCTATATACCAGAAAGGAAACAACTGATATTTGGGGGAAAACATTCTTCTGTATTTTTTGAGGTCAATGAATGTTTACGTCTGCAGGGCAATGGTTACTAGTTCACAGGAACTGAGATTCTCCTTTAACCTATCACTTTATAAGAATTCCTAATGCAGCGGTTAGCTCGCTGTAGTCAGATATTTGTCAGTGCACCATAAGGAGGATGGGATCAACGCTCATTCCATTGGACAAGACAATCATCAGTCTTCGCACAGACTTTCCATGTAAAGTGAAGTTGAATTTACAATCCTAAATTTAGAAAGCAGAAAACTACTGATGTGAGCAGTGTATAATAGTATACAACTATAATGTGAGCAGTATGCTATTGACAGTAACACGTCCATTTAATGTACAGTGTGAAACAACATCGCTAACAGGCTTTACTATTAACGGTCATTCCATGTCAGACCAACGCACTTTGTTACCTCATGTCTTCCGATTTTGATAAAAATTGCTGTGCTTGTAGATCCTGATGAGCAATGAATACACACCAATTTTTTTGCCCGATCAGACCTACCATGTGGTCAGGGCAGAAACCACAAAAAAATTTACATTTTAGATTAAAATACCACCCTTTTAGTCCAAACATGTCAAAACCATGTCAATTTTCATCAAATATATGCACATTTGGTATCAAAATAATGAGAATAGCATTTTGTGAAAAGTAGGTCACCATGACCTGTAATATGCGACTGTGACCTTTGACCCAATTTTTGTAACAATGTATCATTCCAAAAAGAAATGAAAATGCCTTGATAGAGCATGTCTATCAGAATCCACTAGAAAAAAAATGGTAATTTGTCATGTTGAGGGCTGATGAGGTCTAACCAGACTCTGACAAAAAGCTATTAGCAGTGGCGCACCCAGGATTTTGCTTGGGGGCGGGCTTCAGAGTCTTCAGAAGCCCTTTGAAGAACAAATCTTGAATGCTCAGCAGCTGTATTTGTAAGGTGAATATTCCAGGAATACAGTTTGATTTTGTAGACACAAGTGAACTATAACAGCGCGGAGGAATTCCTTGAGAGTCGATTCTCATCAGCAGTGACTGTTCAGGGTATGCAACAGCTCTATGCTTTCTACCCGCACCCAGTACAGCGGACACACATCCAGGTGAAATTCATGTAGAAGGAACTCAATAAGTCTCTGTACTGATGACGTCACACTTAGTTTACATGTGCACTTTCCTATGGAGCCAGTGGGGGCCCACGGTCCACTGAGCACCATAGGAAAGCCCACACGTTAGAACAAAGTGTGACGTCATCAGTACACAGGCTAAATTCCAAGTTTGTGAAAGTTAGTAAATTTCAAGAAGCACGGTGAATACAGTCTTGAATGAGTAAGGTAATTTTGATTGCGATATTGAGTATTATCTTCAAGCAAAATTGAATCCTCGATCATGATCAGTCTATCCATAGCAACAACAGTGTGATATTTATATATTATTGCACGACTTTATTGCACCCCGCAAAATCGAATGTATGTATGTATTATGTGAAGTGTGTCGTGTGTTATTGGGCCATTGGTATTGGGACACAGACGCACAGCATTATTCTGTGTTCCAAGCGCGCTCGTGGGATAACTAATAATTAATGGCAGACCCAAGGGGGGGGGGCCATGGCGGGCTTGAGCCCCCCCCCCCCCCCCCCCTCCCCAGGAGGTTGTCAATTATTCAATATTTTTTTGTCACTTTGTGTTCGTCCCCATTTGATCGTGGTGTATGTGGCCTATTTTTCGAGGAGTATAATAGGGTGTAAAATGGCGCCACCAACATCAAAATAGTCCAGCCCCCCCCCCCCAAAAAAAAAATTGTTTTCTACGGCCAAAAAATGTGTATGGGCAATGTTTAAAAAAAAAAAAATCAAACTTCTAAAAGTAAATGGAAAAAAAATGCGTGATCCCCCCCCAAGCCAAAGCCCACGAATACAGCTGCCATAACATTCTTTTTTCGCAAAAGGAATCCTCAGTGTCATGCCAGTGGATTGTCTCGTTTCACGAGTCTGAATAAGTGGTTTAAACAGATTTGTCATATACAGAGGAGTAAGTTTGTTTAAACAAGAATAGCCTTTTTATACTCAACTCTTTCAGAAAATGACATCCAATTAAGTCTAGCAAACATATCGACTGATGATGTTAAGAATGCACACTTCAGGATTATCCGCGCTGCTCTTTTCAGACATTTATTAAGAATATTATTAGAACATATGTACCGCCCTCCCCATACAGTACTACAATAATCTAATGATGGCATAACTAAGCTAACAAAAAGAGAGTGCAGTCTGCTTTGGGGAATATAGTCGCGGATTCTATTTAGCATACCTAGTTTAGAGGAAACACATTTCTTCACGTATTCAACGTGTGGGCCCCAACTTAAAGTTTCAGCAATAATAACACCTAAACATTTACAAGAGTTCACCTTTACAACTGGTCTACCAGCAATACTGACTTTTAGCTCAATACTTCAGAGTTTTCGTCAAGTTCCAATAAGCATGGCTCTAGTTATGTATCACTTCACTGATAACTTTTTTATCATTTTTCTTTGTGGCTCGATTAGGTGTTCTGAGAGACCTTACTAAATTCAAGTTACAAAAATGATGGATACCACAAAATATGTTCGGATTGAGCAACAGTCATTTGTACAGTCTCTCTGGTCAAAAACATATTTTGATCAATGGGCGGACAAACGCTAAACTTGACATGCATGTATACATGTTGGACATATAATTACTTGGCCAAAATATAAACAACGCAATATGTATGGGCAATTTTGCCCAATAGTTGAACGTGTGTTTTATTCGTCCATCGTTGGTCGAATAGTCAACCCATTTTGCCATTTTGCCTAACTTTTTTACATATGCACTCAGTGTATGATTAATCGTCAGGCAAAAGAAAAAGAGACGAATTAAACATAAGTGCTTATTTTTTTCTTATTTTTTCTACCAGTACTGGAGAATGAAAGCAAGCCGGCTTTGATAATAATGAAACACAATCTTTGTGTCATCTATGTGTACTAAGTTACGCGGTTCAGGACTTAATTCCTTGTGATTCAAAAGACATTTATCAGTGGATACCTCCCATACGGAAACCTGGTCTCTATACAAGTCAAGTGTGACAAGTCTCTTACCGTGGAATTTGTAACTATTCACTTTTGACTTGTGCTTGTTCAGGAGTGAGCCATCGCGGCTCCAGAAAACCAAGTCTTGTTTGTCTTCATACGGCGTGAATACGACGGCAGCAATACCCTGCTCGTTGAAAAGCACCCTTTGGATGACAAAACGGGGATTTGTTGACAGCGTTTTGATGCAAACATCAGATTCAGTTGTCCACACTCTAATCACTCCGACAGCATCACCAGTTAAGATAGTGTTTTCATCAAGACGACCACTACGAACCTGACCAGTGTGTCCCCTGTATACCCGTACATGCTGAGACGTTCGCGTATCCCACAGTATGAATGCAGTCTCATCTTCAAAGGAAGTGATTACCCAGTGCCCATGGCAAGCAAAACATTTCATGTGTTTCCCTATGGAAACATTTAAGCTATCTGTGCAAAGTTTGGTTTCTGTACATGCAACGTTATCTCCGACCTCAACCAAGCCACTGATATCCCAAATGTGCACAGGAATACCTTCATCGTTATCCGCCCTCTGGTAATGCCTGTATGATACAATGACTTTGTCTTCTTCCATGTACAGACCAGACGGCTTGTATCTATCAAAGTCACTCGCCGTACCCCGGATCAGTTTCAAAACATTGCCTGTGCTGGCTTCAAATACCAGAATACCTCCCATGAAAGCAGCCACCCCTATGTTATCCTTCATGGTCATAGCTTCTATCTCATTATAAGATGTTCGTGGTAAGGGGATATATTTGGAGGGTTGAATCTTCTGCAGAAATTGTCCACTAAATTTCAACTCCCAGAGTCCCACATACTCGGTAGTATCACCGGCCCCAAATATCGTGCCATCACTTGCTACACATCTTGTTGTCGCATTATTAAAGTCAGACCCTGAGTCGGACAACACAAGACTGTGCTCCTGGTAACGCCCCTCAGACCAGTTCCTGTCCAGATGCCAAGCTCTCATGTACACCTCCTTCCATTCACAGGTTGGTGCAAGATCCTTCAGGTTACAGTCGTCATTAATGACCGAATCAGTCTGAAAGGTTGGACTGGTACCACTGGTGCTGGTCCCTGTAGAGTGGATTGGCGTCTCTTTGCGGAGATCTACTTCCGTACCAAAACGCTCCCAATCTCTCAGCTTACAAAGATGAAGCCAGAGGCTGTTGGTGTTGGTAACGTTCCTCCATGTCTTGCTGCATACAGCCAGATAACACAAGTCTTCTAACGACAGAAAACCAATTATCTTCCATAGGATTTCATTTGGCAAGCAGTCGACGGGATTCTGAGATGCTTCAGAATGACAAACGACGTCGGCTTCCTCCCTTTGTTTATCTCCGGCTCCCTGTACTGACGTCATTTTGAAAGATGCCAGAGTCCTGCAACGACACAGAGATGAATTAAATTTACAATGTATTTAACAAAACATTCAACATGCCAGGTTTCATTATTCACATCGTCAATATATTCACCACACCAGGTTTTATACATATATATGCATTTGTAAAATATAGTTTAATTATCCAGTGGGAAACATCACACCAACTACTTGTTCATTGTGAATCTTGTGTTTCCTTAGATGAACCGAGGAGAGACCAGAGGCACCAGGGGAATCCCTATTACAAGACAAGTGTGTGTTTGTTTTTGCATGCCATGATCTTAGCACAAAGTCACGTTCGACATGTTCGATGGATGTGACTTACTGTTTAATCTCCACACGAAAAAAAGGTGTCATAGACTAGGCGATATTTTAAAAAAAGGGCTCATAAAGGCCAAGAAGAGGCATTTTCGAGTAGGAGTTGGTAACATATTTTACCTAATTTGGAGGTGCTAAATCCGAAAATGATGGTTACCAACAGTATTGGAGCAAAGGCTTTGACCCTCAAGGCCAAGGCCAAGGCCAAGGCTTTGACCCTCAAGGCCAAGGCCAAGGCCAAGGCTTTGACCCTCGAGCCTCGAGGCCAAGGCCAAGGCTTAACCCTCAAGGCCAAGGCCAAGGCCAAGGCCAAGGCCCTGTTTTATGAAATGACCACTGATATAGAACTAATTTATAGTCACATGAGTGACACATCATCACGCAAGGGCGGATCCAGAACACAATTGGGGGGGGGGGGCAAAGAAATTTTGGTCCCCCCCAAAAAAGTGGGTCAAAAAATTACAGTTGGGCTTCGGGGCCCGCTTAAGGGCCCGTACACAATTTTTTTTGTGCACAAACCAATGGCGGTCCTGGCCAATCCAGCAAGGTTGTCAAGTTAGCGGTTATTCCTCCTGTTTTCACTGCAATTGTAGGCTGAATCTTCATCGTGGATCGTTTTTTACTTCAAGGACCTGTGTAATGGTTATTCCAGGCAAGTTTGGGGTGAGTTGCAGTTGCAATTAGTGTGTAACGGGGACAAAATTGAACATTTTCCAAATTTTTTTGCAAATACTACAAGTTACGAGAAAAATTCGCTCCAGCCCTAATAGACAACCCAATGATAAAACTCAGGGCTGGGTAACTCCAGCTAGGTAGTCAAGTATAACGTTAGGCCTACCCTGGCTAGCCTAGGCTAGGCATAGTCCGAGTAACTTGGCCGCAAAAAATCGCCTTTTTTAACATTTGGACTGGTTTGGCGATAGTAGCGTCCAGGCGCAAACTCGCGTTGAAATCCCTGCGTGTGACACGTCCCAAAAAAATTTAAAAAATTAAAATAACCTTGAACATTTTCAGCCCCCAAATAGCCAGAAAACGACAAGATATGCCGCCTAAGACATGAAAGATATCTGTAGACTTCCCTGATTAAGTGGGTGGTATACTGCCAGTGACTTACCATCTGGACATGCTGGACAGAAAGTGGAATTTGCAGCTATATTCCGACAAGTTCTTCTCACGTTCTTCTCACGTTCTCACTGCGTGGCGTTCGCGTAAAATGTATTTGAATTGTCGGCTATTGTTGTTATGACCATGTGACCCCGGGGCTCACGTGACGTGTGCATAATCATGATGCTGCTGCGTGCAAAGGAGTGCTTGCATTATACCGAATGTTTCCTCGAGGCTGCCATCGCGCAGGGGCTGCCATCGCGCGGCACTTAAAACAGCCGTTTCAAGTGTCGGAATATTGTCGGAATGTAGCTGCGAATTCCACTTTCCGTCCAGATGGTAAGTCAACCAGTGTACCACCCACTTAATCAGGGAAGTCTACAAATATCTTACATGTCTTAGGCTGCATATCTTGTCGTTTTATGGCTATTTGGGGGCTGAAAATGATCACTGCAATTGTAGGCTGAATCTTCATCGTGGATCGTTTTTTACTTCAAGGACCTGTGTAATGGTTATTCCAGGCAAGTTTGGGGTGAGTTGCAGTTGCAATTAGTGTGTAACGGGGACAAAATTGAACATTTTCCAAATTTTTTTGCAAATACTACAAGTTACGAGAAAAATTCGCTCCAGCCCTAATAGACAACCCAATGATAAAACTCAGGGCTGGGTAACTCCAGCTAGGTAGTCAAGTATAACGTTAGGCCTACCCTGGCTAGCCTAGGCTAGGCATAGTCCGAGTAACTTGGCCGCACAAATCGCCTTTTTTAACATTTGGACTGGTTTGGCGATAGTAGCGTCCAGGCGCAAACTCGCGTTGAAATCCCTGCGTGTGACACGTCCCAAAAAAATTTAAAAAATTAAAATAACCTTGAACATTTTCAGCCCCCAAATAGCCAGAAAACGACAAGATATGCCGCCTAAGACATGAAAGATATCTGTAGACTTCCCTGATTAAGTGGGTGGTATACTGCCAGTGACTTACCATCTGGACATGCTGGACAGAAAGTGGAATTTGCAGCTATATTCCGACAAGTTCTTCTCACGTTCTTCTCACGTTCTCACTGCGTGGCGTTCGCGTAAAATGTATTTGAATTGTCGGCTATTGTTGTTATGACCATGTGACCCCGGGGCTCACGTGACGTGTGCATAATCATGATGCTGCTGCGTGCAAAGGAGTGCTTGCATTATACCGAATGTTTCCTCGAGGCTGCCATCGCGCAGGGGCTGCCATCGCGCGGCACTTAAAACAGCCGTTTCAAGTGTCGGAATATTGTCGGAATGTAGCTGCGAATTCCACTTTCCGTCCAGATGGTAAGTCAACCAGTGTACCACCCACTTAATCAGGGAAGTCTACAAATATCTTACATGTCTTAGGCTGCATATCTTGTCGTTTTATGGCTATTTGGGGGCTGAAAATGATCAAGGTTATTTTTATTTTTTTTATTTTTTTTTGAAGTGTCACACGCAGGGATTTCAACGCAAGTTTGCGCTTGGACGCTACTATCGCCAAACCAGTCCAAATGTTAAAAAAGTTGATTTGTGCAGCCAAGTTACTCGGACTAGGCTAGGCAAGAGCCTAGGCCTAACATCGTCGTTAGCCTGGGCTTACAAACAATCGTCAGACCCCCTAGCTAGCTACGCGGTCCTTTTTCTACGCATCTACCTTCAATTTGTGTGTGACAACGTGCGTGCATTTGAAAGCGTTACCTGTGCCGATTCTTGATGTACCCTAACGTGGCGCGGCCGGCCCCCAACATAGCGCACTTTGATTTTTCGCCTGTAGCGCCTAGGGCCTATCTAGAGCAAAACTTTTTACTGAAATTTCAAAGAAAGTAAAATTTCATCAAGTTCGAAACACTCCTGTTCAAATCGCGAGTTTATTTACCCGTAACAAATTAAGAAAAAACAATTTATTTTGGCGTGATTTTCCAATTTCATTTTCAAGTGAAAAGTGAACCCTTTGAAAATGCCTTGTGACAAACATCTGGCTGGGTATGTCAGAATTTATCAAATTTACAGAAATTCTTAAATGTTAATTTGGAATTTTTTGAGATTTATTCAAGTGCGCCATGTTAGGGAACACTCTGCCAATTTGTGCCCATTTTTCGGACACCACCTATTTGAATTTCTGATTAAATTTTATGAAACTGAAATTGTTCACAGAGGTTAAATCGCAAGCATTAATAATAATAAGAGGTTTGGCAACTCTACACGAGGAAAGTCGGGTAGGCTTCAGAGTGCGCCCCGTTAGGGAACACGACTATATAGGCCACATGGTAAACTCCCCATGACGTACGTAGACCCTAGACTGTCTGACCGTAGACGTAGGCAAGGTATAGGGCCTAGGGCAGCCTATAGGCTAGCACTTTTGTAGCAGCTACAAAAAGTACAACTTACAAGTACAACTTAAGCATGGCTAGCCTATATGTATGCTGAGTAGGCTATTGACATTCAAGCCGAAAAATATTTCCATTAAAACATTTTACCCTCTCTTTGTGTTCACAACTGAACTAGCCAAATGCTAGCATGACTCAGGGCCTACAGTACATTGCCCTGGGCATGCTAGGTCTATTCAAATTAATTAATCGCCATGAATGATGTAGGCCTATTACGTTAGGCCTAAGCTATGCCTATAGTCATGATAGTCATGCTAGCCTAGTACTAGTGGTGGATAGGCTACCCTATTCTATGGCCACACATTTGAGTAGACTCTGTGCTAGAGCCGGCATAGGCCTAGGCCTTCTGCTTTCACAGTCACAGTAAGATAAGGCCTACAGGCTACAGAATTTTTTTGATTTTACATGGATCCGGATATCCATGGGCCTCAAACTCTGCTTGCAGGTTCATACATACACTTGCGTGCTCCGATCGTAGGCCTTTTTAGGACTTTTTTGCGATTCGTTCCGTTTTTTTTTTGGGTAAATGTGCGCAGGCGTGGAACCAGGGGGGGAGGTATAAAAAAACAAGGCCGGCCTTGTCAAAAAAAAATATCATAGAAGTTCCTTAAAAATAATCCAATAATGCAAAATAGTCTTCTTGCGGTTTTTCTACCGACCCCATTCTTCACGTAGGCATGCGCAATATAGTACCTGCAGTGAATCAGTATTTCATGGTTCGAAATTTACACTATACCAGCCCAGCTGCGTTTTGCGCGACATCGCCCCGTACGCGCGACGCGCACGCCAATGTCCTTATAAGGTAACGAGTTGTGGAGGGGCATTCCATATTATATTCAGAGGGGTGTTTTGTAAAACATGAAGTAAAACCGTTGAACAAAATGGTTGGCAACGTCTACTTTTTGACTTGTTTTTATTTTTTGGACCAAAAAGATTTGGGGGTTTTCGACCGAAAAAGTATTTATGAATGGGAATAAATATGTGTTCGGTCAGTGTTTAAGACCGGTGGGAGTCTCGATGGTAATAATTACCCTCGGCTTTGCCTCGGGTAATTATCACCCATCCAGACTCACACCGGTCTTTAACAGATTGTTATAATACCTCCCGAACACACATTTATTCCCTTATTAATGTTGTCTCTGTGTTATATTATGCTAGATTTGTTTCAATGCTGTACCATATCATACTTGTTCTCTGCCTCTCTCCTTTGCAGTTGGCAACACAAACGTCGGGCAGGTTTGATGTGCTGATGTGCTGCGCGCATAGTCTTGAGAGTGTAATATGTAAGAGGTCATTGTTCACGTATAATCTATTGCATACATTTTTTTGTATAACCTATATTTAACAAGCTATAGTTTGATTGTCACTGTGCCAGTAAACTATTTAATTATCAATTACATAAGTTTAGAGGCGTCTTGTCTCTTGAAAAAGTCGAGACATTACCGATGTCGGCAGGCTTTTATCTAAGCCTGTTGACGGGACAGACGTAACCCCAAATTGCGGTTTGGGAACTAACGCAGTGCCTTAATCACATGTTTGTAGATAACTTTAATTGAAGTTTGTGATTACTTTTTTTTTCCCCTATTTTTTCCCCCATTGCTGTAGTTAGCTCTTTTTTTTAAGTACATGTAGGTACTGCAATCTGAAATGAACAAGCTGTGTTGGAATTCAGGCTTGTGAAATTTACTCTTTTAAGCTGATTTCTTCTTTTAGTGGTTTTGATTTTCCTCTTTTTCTTCACTTTCTGTGTACAAAAGCATCTATAGGAAATATCTTTTCCTCATTTTTCCCCATTGGTAGTTATATCACATACCTGTATAGGTTAAGCTATAATTACTACATGTAGCCGGACCTAAATTCTTAGCTGTAGATTTTTATACTTGTATTATCTTCACACAGGCATGTGAAATTTCCTCTTTTAAGCCGATTCTTTTTTTTTTTTTGTGTAATTTTCCTCATTTTTTCCTCATTAATTTTCTGTGTACAAAATTATACGAAATATCATCTTTTCCTCTTTTTTCTTGCCTATTTCCTCTTTTCCTTTCTTTCTTTTATTGGTACGTTACTTAAAACTTCAGGGATGGAGGCACCTCAATTTAACTGTTCCATGTGCTGCTATGTCAGTATGTCTTATGGTCAGTTCATCAGGCATGTTGTTAGATGTCACCGCCATGATCCCAATTTCATTGTTTTTTGTAGTGTGAGTAATTGTTTTTATTCCACGAAAAGCTGGGGTGCATTTAAAGCTCACATGTGTCGAAAACATAAGCACATTGATCCTAATGTGTTGGACAACACTGCTGAAGACAGTAATTCCAGTGGTGACGAAAATGAGGATGGTGTACCTTTTGTAAATGAGGCTTTACAGATGACTGCAGACGAAGCTACAAGACACCAAAACACTATGTTTTCTCTGGCCTTAGAGAGTGGACACAATTTAACACATTCTTCTGTGAATGAGGTAATTAAATCAGTTTCTGTACTGATTGATCAGCATGTGGCATCGTTCAAGTCGAGGGCTAAAGATGAACTGAGAGATCGGGGTGTTCCTCTTGACTTCATGGATACAATTCCAGTGGATAATTTCTTGGCTGACATTGATACCCGAAAAAAAAGGGATGCCATATATAAGCAAGATTACTTCTATATCCCTCCAAAAAGTGTCACAATAGGACAGAAGTATGTTACCAGTAAGGGTAGTTTAGTGAGAAAAGATGTCGTTGGTTATGTCGTGCCCTTTGCTCAAAGTTTAACTAACCTACTGCGCATGGCAGACATTCACAAGCACATTGATAATCCACACACCAGCCCTCCAGATTATATGTTTGACATTTGTGATGGGCTGTGCATGAGGTCCGATCTATTTTTTCACAGAAATCCCAAGGCTCTTCAGGTCGTTTTCCACACAGACGACATAGAAATCGTAAATCCGATTGGATCTCACACCAAGAAACATAAATTGAGCATGTTTTATTATACCTTGGCAAACATACCACCAGAGTGTCGTTCACAACTTCATGCCATACAGCTCTTAGGTGTAGCAAGGAGTAAGGATGTCAAAAAATGCGGACTTAGCGTTTTCCTGAGTGACTTCATCAAAGATGCAACAAGTCTTTCTACAGGAGGTCTTGAGTTGACTGTCAATGGTGCACCTATCAACGTTAAAGGAAAGGTGGTCTTGGCTGCATGTGACACTCCAGCAGCACAGATGCTTGGGGGTTTTAAGGAGGGTGTTGGGTTTGCAAGTAGGGCTTGCAGGAATTGTGAAACTGAAAAATTGGAGATGAAGCAGAAGTTCTTGGAAAAGGAATTTGTCCTTAGGGATGAAGCAGAACACAGGAGAAGATGTAATTTGCTTGACGGCAATCTGTCGAAAGCTGCAAGGCGATATTGGAGCAAGCAATGGGGCATCAATGGTAAAAGTTGTCTCCAAGATCTCCCAGATTTCAGGCTGTGTTCAGGTATTGTGCATGACCCGATGCATATCTTTCTGGAAGGTATAATCCCCCATGAGCTGAAGTACATGCTACATAACTTCATCTCAGTTTCAAGGTACTTCACACTGAAGTGGCTGAACTCTAGAATTGCTTCCTTTCCCTATTCTTATCTAGAAGCAGGGGCTAAGCCTGAAGTTCTTGACATGAACCACATAAAAGGAGAGGGAAAACTTAAACAAACGTCAGCGGCGACCATGACTCTCATTTGTGTTTTGCCATATATCATCTCGCCGAAGGTACCCAGGACAGAAGCCAAATGGGTCAATTTCCTAAGACTGGTACAGATGACACTTCTCTCTACAAGTCCGTATTGTAGCCACAGTACTGCAGCATTACTTGCTCAGATCACATATGATCATCATGCAGCCTTTGCTACTCTCTATCCTAAGGGGAAAATTACCCCCAAGATGCACTACTGTGTGCACCTTCCAAGACAGATGCTTCAGTATGGACCTTTGAGACATCAATGGTGTATGCGTTTTGAAGCAAAACACGGCTTCTTCAAAACCAAGAAATGGAGGTGCTACAAAAACCTCCCACTGAGCATCAGTCTGAAACATCAGAAGTACATGTGTTTCAAGCAACTTGATTCCATGGGCCAAGGAAATGGCAGTTTTCTGTACAGAGGTGACATTGTCAATGAAGGAGAGTCCATCACTTTGAGAAATGAATATACTCTACAACTTGTCGATGGAATAGCTGCCACTCTTGGTATTGAGCTGCATGAAGGCCTTCAGGTTTACAGGACTACAGGTGTTGCCATCCTAGGACATGAATACCGACAAGGCTGTTGTCTAGTCCTTTCCTATGAAGATGACTTGCCAAAATTTGCAGTGTTGGAAAGTGTCTTAGTCATCAATGATGAAAAGATCTTCATAGTTGAGTCCATGGAAACTGAGACTTTTGATGCTCACATCATGGCATATGTGTTGAGGTCTACTGGTGAACAAGTTGGGGTCACATACTCACAGTTATTTTCTAAGTGGCCACTGAGTGTACATGCTTATGATGGGGAAAAGTGTGTAATTAATAAGTATTCACACATGTGTGAACTGCTTTAAGATGCATGCATAATTGTCATGGCCAGTAATTATAGGGGCAATTCCACCATCACTCACGATATGCCCCACGATATGCCCATTACATCATTCACATTACTTCCTCTTCATGATGTTTCTAGCACAGCATAAAATCTTTATTTCCTGAACTGCAACATAATGAAACATCTATTGTACCTTTCTCTCTATCTGCCTTAAAAGCTTTAAACTCACATGACAAAACACTCACATTTTTCATGCAAAACAATGTGCCAAAATGTATACTGACATTCCATGATTTTGGCCACAAAAACACAAGTTTTTGAACTAAAGTTGCACACAAGTAAAAATAGCATATAGTGCAGTAATTGTAAGTTATATGTGTAGTACTGTAGGCATGCAGTCATGGTGACATTTGAAGCACTTTATTCCAAGCAAAAGTGGACAAGGCTGACAAACTGTATACAATCAATTTCAAACCAAGTATCGTGTGTTGTGAAAGTCAGATATTTTATTTGAGTGGCACCACTCAAATAAAATATCTGACTTTCACAACACAAGATACTTGGTTTGAAATTGATTGTACAGTCGAGTCTCGTTAATACAAACTCGTTCGGACCTAGCCAAATTGTTTGTTATATATCAGAATTTTGTATTAAGAGGAACATCAGTCCCATTCATTGTGCACATACAATGCACAGTCGGGACCAAGGCTTTGTGTTTGTTATAACCAGAATTTTGTATTAACAGAGTTTGTATTAACGAGACTCGACTGTATACAGTTTGTCAGCCTTGTCCACTTTTGCTTGGAATAAAGTGCTTCAAATGTCACCATGACTGCGAAGATACGGTACTTAATACTTACAATTACTGTACTATGCTATTGTGATACAGTGGTAGTAAGTGCTGTTTCTTCTGTGACAGTGGCTTTCTGAACTGGAATTTTCCTTATAAAATTGGGTTGTGGCAGCTAGGGATGCGGTAAATTTACCTCAGTATTCAGGGTCAAATCAGAGATGATCAAAAAGCTGTAGTGTTGTTTGTTTTATAACACTATCAAAATAATAATGAGTGATACATGTATTTTGGCACGTGTCCCTTCAGCATACTTACCATTTTGCACAGCTGTCAAATGCATACAAGTCGACATCTTGATCTAGCCTAGTGTGTTGAGTATCAATTACAAACAATATGGGGATAATTTCAATCAAAATTAATGAGTTTATGTTTGGGGTAAGGGGCACTAAAACATGGAAAGAAACATTCAGCCCATTCATTCCCTTTTGAAAACATGTGTTTTGTTGGTAGTCACTCACGTTACAAAAAGTAATTTGTGCACAATTTGCCTCAAACTGTAGTCTCCTCAACCTGTAGTCTGCAAAACACAAGTTACATATGTTTAACCTTTCATTCAACCCAGATAGCTAGATATATAAAAAAAAAAACCTCAGTAGTTGGGGTCAAATCAGAGAGGGAGGTACATGTACATGTACTGTTACTCACACTATGCACTCCCGTTACTTCCTCTTCATACATTTTTTAACATGTCATAAAGTCTGAGTTTGTTAAATTGCAGCGTATAATGAAACTCTTTTCTTATAATAGTGATTTTAGCCCCCCGAAAAACAAATCTTTGACCACAGTTTCACACTTACTTACATTTCATCTCATTGCACACAACTCAAATGAAAGATTTTCATTTGACATGTGATGCTTGTACTTGTAGTTTGGAAGATGTCATACAGTTTCCACTTTTCAGCCTTGTCCACGTTTGTGTGGAATAGCTTCATGTATTTGGAATAATATTTTAAAAAGTAAAAAGAAAATATCTGAGAGCGAATTAATTCTTTGAGTCATATGTCCACGTCGGGGTGGAATCACCCATGTGTTTCCTTATGACTTTTGTCAAAAGATAGTGTTTCTGTATCTTTGCTTAGTCAGGTTAGTACCGCTACATGTACCTCAAATAATTACAAAGTCTTTCATAACAGATGTTTGCCACGATATTTCATTATCTCTGTAGAAATCAGTCACTTTTCTATGACCTCTTTGTCAAGTCCTTTTCTTCTTAATTGTGTTGTTGCTTAATTGTGTTGTTGAAAAAACCCACATCTATTGCAACTTTTGCAATTAGATTACATGGAGCTTTGGCAATGCTTGTAATTTTTGCTTTCCTGGTTGTTCTGAGAGTGATGACGCCTGTTGCTGATTTGCAGTGGTTAAAGTGCCCGTAAAATTCACCTTTAATTGTTTCTTCCTGTTGGTATTTTTTTTTTTTTTTAGATCTTTTGTTCTGCCTGTAAATCCTATTTTTCCCCGCAGTTGAATGCATTGATATTTTATCAAATTAGATTGCAGTACCTGCTTTTGCTTTCGTTCAGCTTCTTTCTGTATGTGATAATGTCCAGTTTACCTTTTTCTGCTTAAACCATGATAAGGCCCCCCAAAAAAGTCTCCCGTTTCTGGTATGGAGCTTGCCCCAAAAGTGGTGCGGCGACACAGCTTTTTTTTTTTACTTTTTTTTTCTTCAAATGTCGGCTGCCTGCAAATGGTTCCAGACTAAATTTAGTGCAAAATATATGGGAGTCCAGAGAGGCCGCATAAAGCTTGAACTCGATCGTAACCCCATCTAAAAACACGTTTAAATTGTGCAGCAGCAGGATTCCAGTCAAACCAGTGAGTTTGGCGGTTTTGAGACATCATCAAACAAAGCCGACGTGCAAACCGGAGACTTTTTTATTTGGCCTAAACATATATTCTAAAATATCCAAATGAAAATTTGTTTTTAAAGCAAAAATGTAATGCGATCAAGCTGAAGGAGTTGTTTGTTGGCCCTTATCAAATTGTTGAGGTTTTTTCCCTTCATTTTAGAAGAGAGCTATTTTTCAGATTGTATTTGATGAAAACCCCACGTGAACACAACCTTCAGTTCAGAAGTTCTGGGACTTAGAACACAGGCAGATCAGAAACTGAGAAGAAAACAGAGAAATCTAACAGAGAAATCAACGATTCAAAATTGAAGTGTTTATTAAGCAACAAAAAAACATGCTTTATTTCAGGTTATTGGATATTAACTCTTTGGCAAAAATGTCACATTTTAACTACCTATCCTGAGTTTTTCTCAGAAACAAAATATTTGACATGAAAGAGGACATATCGTCGCAGAGCTGACATAGCGACGAATAAGCGAAAACCTTGTATCAAGTAATTCACGTTTGAAGTTGGACTGTATACAGCGCACGCGCGATCCAACAAACTGACGAATAACTTTCGTTGGTACTTTGAAAGCACACCTTACATTAGCAGGTTAACCAGCGAAATTCCGTATTTGTCACTCAAATTATGGATTTGTTATTTTGACTGATTCGCCACAGGCAGGGCTCCGAATCTCAAAATCCAGACAAGAATTAGGAATTTGGGCATAAATACTTGAAAGAGCAACCTTTAAAAACTACAAAATCTCAAATCGGCAAAATGTTCGATACGCCGGTTTGGCAGCTCTGCGACGACATAGCCTTCCAACTTTACCAAAATGTCAATTTTGAAATTTCCACCCCTACTGACCTATTTGGGCTGTATTTTAAAATCACAATTGCCAACAAACGACTCATTTAGCTTGATCGCATCACATAATATGGTCTTGAATTGAAATGTCACGTTTTGACAAATTTCATTGGTACTATGATATTTCACGGCCTAACTTTAAAAGAAAAGTGTTTGCTATTATAATTAGGCTTGGTAGGAGGGTACGTGGTTTGCTCATCTCTTAAAAAAAAAAAAAAAAATAGGAAACAAATGCACTGAGGATGGGTGGTGCAGATCCTCAAGCTCTTTCAGGGTTAACAAGTGTTTTAAAAAAAGGTAAAATACAAATATATTGTCCACTTGAAACTGCAATGATTTCTGTTTTTCAATAATTTGCACATATCCATAATTGCAGAACTTTGCCAGTTATTCACAGATATGCCTGTCTTTAAGGTATGGAGTAGTGATACATGTAGGTCACTACGAAAGAGTATTGCAGCCAACAGTCTCCAGGAGTTAATTGAAAAAGGTATGTGAATATTATTACTTATCTTACGAGTCCGAGTGGAACACTGAATAATGTAGTGCGTCTGTGTTCGGCCGAGTGGTATGTGGGACACGGATGCACTACATTTTCTGTGTTCCACAAGCAAACTTGAGGCGCAGTAAATTGTGAACTAGCATGTTTTATACGAACCTTTAAGCAGTTTAGCGCATGCAGTTGGAATGTCACTCGCATCTTGGAATAGCGCAATACGCAGGGTGCGATATATATGGACCGTACATGCAGCACTGTATAATATCGCACTAGGGTTGCCATGCATGGATCGACCAATCAGAATCGAGGATTCAAGTTTGCTTGATGATAAATACTGTTGCATATAAGTTTGATTATTAGTCAGTAGCACCCACATGTGTTACTTGACAGTTTACTCCTTCACTTCATTAGAGTAAATCAAATGTAAAGTAAACAAATATATATAAATCGTTAATACCTGCCGTTAAAGTATATTTTGGTGATTCTACTTACATGTCCTTGCTTAAACAAACTTTTTCTAATGCATATCAGAGATTGGATGATTATGATGACATAATAAAGATCCAAAATGGCTACCATTATACCCTAAAGTTGCGCGCATACCTTTCCTCAGATATCATCAAGTACATGTAGTCTAGCCATGAAGCGTCAGTATTGATGAGCTTCAAATTCACATTGTTACTTACTGGCACAGTTACCCTAACAAAAAAGGAAAATAATGTGAAAAATGGAGGAAAGACAATGATATTTAGCCAAAAAAAAAATAAAGGTGCCTGTTAATTGGGCTAAAACTCGGGCAAAGGGTTGCCTCATGTGGGAGACTTGAACACGTTCAAGGAAAGCCCCCAAATAAAAGATTATTGCTGTTTACAATAGTTTTGTCGACGTCAAAATGTAATACCAATAATTGTGAGAATTTCCTTGAACTTAATTGTTCAAGTCTCCCATGATTTCCGGACACGTCGTGTTTTCCCGTTTTTGTTTGCTGGGCTCAATATCACAATGTTATCATTGTTCATGTGATTTTCCATAAGGTTTTAATAGAGTAACTGTGCCAGTAAGCAACTTGGTGAATTTGAAGCTCATCAATTAATACGAGGTTTGGCAAGACTACTTAATTATATCTGGAGACAAGGTAAATGCACACAACTTTATAGTATAATAGTAGCCATTTTGGACTATAAGAGATTCATATTTTTGTCTATAAATGAAGTAAACAGTCGTCACACTGGGCATTTACCTAAGCCAAGGTTCCGCCGCCCCCCCCCCCCCCATGACGGGAAAATTGAGAATGATCGCCCTCACGTTAAAAATACTTAAACTTCCCCACCCTTTTCCGAAAATGTCCCCCACTGTTAATTTTGCAACATTTTATTTTAAATTTCCCCCACCTTGACTAAAAAGCCTGGTGAGATGGCTGTGTCAAGTTACTTTAGTTGTATTTTATAGTGCATACATGTATACATGTCTTAATGCTGTAAAATTAATCTCTTTTATTTCCGTAGGCAAAACTAAATTTGGTTTTGAAGAGGATCTCCAAGTAAGCGTGGTTACTGAAGCAGATGGAACTGATGTTGACGAAGATGAAGTGTTGCTGGAGCTGGGCGCAGGGACAGTTTTGATTCTTCTGAAGAAAGGCGAACTATGGCAACCTTCAACACAGGATACTCCAGTTGCAGATACTATTCCATCATCAGGAACTGCAGCTACTGGATCTGGAGACACTACCCCTGCTTGCATGGCCTCATCACCAGCACGAGCTGTGACGATTGCTGAAGGCTCATCAAATGCTGGTGAGGCTAGTCCCACATCATGTCGACTTACATCATCGAGCCCACTTCCCACATTCAGTCCTCGTATAGAACACCACCTCAAATCGGCAACAGAGTCAAGGATTTGGAGGGAACTAATTTCGGAATCAGCGAACTTCTACGTTTGCAAATATCCGGAACTAGGCAGCCCAGGAGAGTACCAGATGATTGGAAGAAAGATGTTCTCAGCCTTTCCAAGCATTGCACGTGAAGGAGACAAGGAGTGGGTAAGGAGTAATAATTGGTGATTGTTGTGAAGATGCATGTCTCTATACAAACTTCAAAATGTGTATGTTACCATGCATGGACTTATGGTTGCCATATTCATCCCATGTGTAAAAAAAGTGCATACACCTGTCAAAACATTTACGCTAAGGAAATCTGTATGCCAGAAAGAAACTGCATATACATGTACATGTAGGGGATTGCCTATTTCGTGTGCGTATTTGCAGTTGCTATGGCTCTGATAACCCTGAAATTTCATGAGGTCCACACATCACGCATCTTAATTAAGCTGCAACATTCTTTCCCTATGGGAAGGGGGAGGGGTAACTTTGTGCATTGTGAAATTATTGTCTCAAAAATCTCTCACCTCTGTAGGACAATAAGTTATTTTTTTTAACATCTTGGAATTTGGTATTTCAGCACCTTTGGATTTGTGTTTCGATCTGCATCATTTGTGTTTCGATCCGCATCAAAATTCCCTGGTTATAAATACATGTTCTACTTGTGCTGAAATATATAAGGTGTGGAATAATCTTGCAACCATCTACATTGTTTTTTCCTTGGAGTGCACTTGAAATTTCCCATCCTTTGAGTATGGGCCCCTTGCGCAAACAAAAGAGGGCATAGAGTACGGTGGACAGGACACACAGCGCTTGCGTACTATACTGTATTGGTTCGCTCGCAAAGTACGCACGACTTCCAGAATGTGCCAAAGCTATTAGCCCAGCATCTTTAACGTCAGGCGGCGTCAGTGCGCGAAAACATGCAAATTTATCTTGCGATGGGCTTCCAGACTAATCCCTGCCCCCAATAACTTTGAATAATTCAAAATAGGCAGTAGATGGACTTGGAACCAGTCTAGGTCTGCCCCAACTCTCTTTTTCTTGCCGTTGAATGAGTACTTGTGCAGGGAGCCCATAAGGCAAGCCATTACTATTTTGGCAAACAATTTGTTTGAATTCTGTTTACAAAAATATGTCTCCATTATTCTATTTACCTTGTATTTTTATGTATGTCTTTAATTTGTATTTTCTTTTTAAGTCGTTCTTCACCAAGTGTCTGAGTCAGCGAATCAGACACATAAGATGGGCTGAAAAGAAGAAGACACAACCCCCAAAAGGCAGAGTGATAATCCACGCTTCAGTTCTGCCAAAGCGCCCCGTGTGGGACATGTCCATCTGCTGCAGAAAGACGTTTCATCATTGACTGCTGATGACTATGAGAATCATCTTGCTGAAGTAAGACGAGAATGGAGTAAAGGCAACACCAAGAACAAGAACCACTTGATGCTCCTCCTTAGTGAAACCTTCGCCTGCAACCAGCAATGGATCAAAAGTTTACCAGATTCCAAAATGGAGCCAATCCTGCAGAAAATACCATGCTACCAAGATGGCAGTCTGGTAAGTGTGTTTAATTTAAGCTGTATTTTAAGTATCCAAAAAAAGCTGATCCAGTGCATAAAGCCCAGCGCGCACCTCTCTGAAGTTTACTTGTTGACTGGATCACAAAATCGCCAGTATGTTTATTTTTCACCTTTGCGGTTAGACCGCATCTGTAAATATTACATCTGGTGAAATTGGAGTGCTGCCCGCACACCTTTCCGATTACATCGAATCAGGTGAAATCAGATGAGAAAAAAAATGATTTTCCGTTCAACGGGTGTACACATCAATCCAAATTTTCAGCGCAATTAATGGTACATGATGATCAGGTGAGCTATTAACACTGTCAGTTTGGTTAAATCTAAAAAGGGGGTATACCCCAGCAGTTATGGATAACTGAAGACCATTGATTTAAAAACAAAAGCTCCAAACCTTTTTTTGCCAAGTTGTCTGAATCCGTGATGGCATGAACTGTCCAAACAATGTACTCTCACTGTACTATCTGGACCCGCCATAGACATTATTATTTGGACAAGTCAATACCTTTTAATCAGCACAACTTGGCAAAAATATGGGTTCACTAGCTGGCCCTCTATTTTGAAATCAGTCGTCCGGATCCAAGACAGCAGAGTATAAAAAGTAAGGTGTCATTATAAAGCGGACTAAATCTTTTTCATAGGCTTATTGACCTATCGTGGTAGAATCACGTTAGAATCGCGTCAACGCAGCTTGTGAAGTATTGTCCAATTATAAGGATATACAAACTGATGCGGAACACGCAACAACTGAGACAAACAAAACTTAGGGTACGAAATTTTCCATAGGGTTGTCTAAAGGGGCGCGCAAACGGCGATAGGTCAATTCAAAGAAGTGAGATAAAAGAGCTCCCAATCACAGTGATCTGAATGACAAAGTACATTTTCAACCACCAATAAATAAACCACTCTTATAGACGGCCTTCTTCATAGAAAAATCACAACTGTGTACATGTATTTAACGCTGTCATATATGTGCGCACAGTGTGCAAAATGATCTAGAAACATGCGCATGTTGATTGAAATTTCCACCACTGCGGGTCACGCAAATTTGACTCCCAAAAAGCCAATGCAGGTGACAATCTGTAGACAGTACATGTTATTTGAGAATTATTAGTGGTATATATAGTTGGACATGTACTTTGACAGTTATCTGGAAAACAAATTGAATACAGGTTTTCTTTTGGTTCATTAACAGGTCATTCATGATTTCCTGAAAATCATTGGAGAAAGCAGCTTGGACTCCATTCTAAACAAGATGGAGATTTTCCTGACCGTGGTGGAAAGTCTCATCGGCACATCAACAAAGGTATTTTGAAAGATTTGTATACGGTCTCGTATATCATTCTAATTAAGAATGAAATACGAATGGCGTATGTTATCATGAACCTCCCCTGATATATTCTTCATTTCGATCAATGTGACATCCCTGTCTGCCTGTGTGCTTTCGTCCAGCAAAAAAAAAATATGATAATGATGTAAATAAGAGAGGATGTGAACCCCGTGCCTTGCGTACACTGGGTTTCGAATGCCCAGCATACACGCATGACTGCACAGCGGCCTCTGTTCGCTGGGGCAAACGTGGCACATTCCTCCAACCCCCCCCCCCCCCCCCCCCCCACCTACAAGCACGACTCATATATTTAACAGTGGGGGATTAGCGGAAAGTGGGTTTACGGCTACTGCACAGCGGCCTCTGTTCGCTGGGGCGAACGCGGCACATTCCTCCAAACCCCCCCCCCCCCCCCCCCCCCCCACCTACAAGCACGACTCATATATTTAACAGTGGGGGATTAGCGGAAAGTGGGTTTACGGCTACTGCACAGCGGCCTCTGTTCGCTGGGGCGAACGCGGCACATTCCTCCAAACCCCCCCCCACCTACAAGCACGACTCATATATTTAACAGTGGGGGATTAGCGGAAAGTGGGTTTACGGCTATACAAGCTCCCCGGCGTTAATGGGTTAACAGCTAGGCAACCAAATGATACATTTTTTGAAGCACTGAGTATATAGAAAGAAAATTGCTTTTATTTGGTTCTGAAATGCCCATAGGAACCTGAGAGGATTATCCCTGTTATCCGCCATGTTGAGAAGGCAACAGCTTTTGACAAAGGGAAGGGTGTGAAAAGCAAGTCTGTCATCACCATTAAAGAGGTTAGTGAATGATAATTTTATGCTTTTAATCTAACTTGTCTGGCGAAAAGAAACTATATTAGTTATCCCGCGAGCGCAAGTGGAACACTGAATAATGTAGTGCGTCTGTGTTCGGCCGAGTGGTATGTGGGACACGGATGCACTACATTTCTGTGTTCCACAAGCTTGAGTGCTATAACTAACACGCTTTACACAACCATTTAGCGGTTTAGCGCACGCATTCAGCTGAAATGTTGCTTGCATCTTGGAATAGCGATATGGACTATGCGATATAGTATAATATACAAATTTGCTCAAAGATAATGTTATTTATCCCACTTGCGCTCGTGTGCCACAGGGCCATGGCTTAGTGGTATATGTGAGACGCAAGAGGCACTTAATTTTTTGTGTTCAAGAACAAAATTTGAGAATTTGGCCCACTAGAAGATGTGTTATATTTTTACTTAATTACAAAGAGTAAGGAAATTGCATTTGACTTAAGTTACTGACATGCACACTTAAGGCAGAAAAAAAGCAGCTGTTCCCTTATATGTGCTGATGAAAAATCGCAAGCAAACGTTTACCCAGAATGTACGAGGACTACATCCATACTTCCGTGCCTAGTTGCAGATACGTCTTGACACAACCTTTAAACCTTGGTTTGCTTTCAGGATATCTCAGATGATGAAGTTGAAGAAGTCTTGAAGACAGGAGACCGGGACCCACCCCATTTGCTGGTTCTAAAAAAGGTGGTACAATTGCTGGCACATTTGTCGTTGGTGATACTGTAAGCATTATGTGCCACTCAACCAGTGACAAGTCTATAACATCAGCGATGCTCACATTGATTGCTGTATACTATGTGTTCGATCTAGATTATCCAAAGATCTATTCCCAGCTTCTGGGCACACTTCAGTCACATGTAGTAGGTGGCATTCCATTTGATGGAAAAAAAAGTGCCAAATTCAGGTCCTTCAGTAATGTACTGGATAAAAAACGTTCATAACTTCAAGACTTAAAAGAACTATGTGATGGAACTAAATGACCGAAAACCAAAGAAACTATAAAACCAAAACCCAATGTTTAAACCTAGAACTATAACCAGAGAACAAGGACAGACCAAAAACCAACACAGTGTGTAAATTATAATGAATCTGTAAGCTCACTCTAACTTCAATCTGCAAAAACAAGAAAACACATGGAAACTAAGATGAGAAACATAATCTAATGAATATTCAGTAGGCAATAAACAGTTCTGGCACACAAAGGAAGTGGAAGACACTAATCCCCTACTTTCAGGATTAACCTGTCATAAAACGAATCAAGTGGAACAAATTGTACTTGATTAAACGGAATTTCCATTAAAATACCCAAACTCCCTTATTAAGTAGGATAAATCAACTATCAGCAATAGAAGTAATTAGAGCAGTAATACCTTGAGAAAAATAATCAAGGTAAAAAGAAACAAAATGGAATCTGAATAGTTGTATAAAACTAGAAACTGGAAATCATTCAAAGATAACTCTGACCAGAATCAACTTGTACTCAGACTGTAAACTAAACAAACTTTCAAGGAACTCTAACTGATTTAACTACTGTAAATAATTGGAAATAAGTAAAAGAAGACAATAATACAAAGAAAACTCACCACTGACCAGACAAGCAGACAACCCAAGCAATGAGGATCACACTCCAGTTATAGGAGGAACATTAGTGTTATCTATGTACATGTATGTTCACTGCTGGTCTACTTAAACTAAAGTGTGGCTTGACCATGTGGCAACTTATATAGGGGGGACTGGAGGACTTAAATAAACAAACAGGGGGACACACTACCAAGGCATACAGGGGAACACTAAACAAAGGCTATGCATTTTGAAAGGGGGAACTACTCCTATGTATAAATGACACAAAATTTTAAACAACTTTTTGGCTCCGCCACACATGCAGTGCATGTTCAAGTGTTATATGTTACATTTCATAAAGTGTTAAATTTGTTACATTTTCGATTTCAAATATTCTCATTTCAATGTAATTTTAAAGCTTTTTAAATAACCACAAAGGGAAACTCGTGATTCGGTGAATTGTAAATATTTCAGATGTTGAACAAAAATGAACCAGAATAATGTCATTGCTTAAGTATCAGTGGATTATCTACATAGACATTTTAGATGTATTTACTGTTTCTTTTACCAGGGTTAACTCACTGATTTAAATCACAATTTAAATCAAATGAATTTGTTTTCAAATTCCTGATTTAAATCCTTTTTTGTAAAAATCTTATTTTTGGCAAAATTTACTGATTGAGGGTCATTTTAATCAATTAAATCAAATGTTTCCAACCAATTACAAAGCTTGTGTAAGATGTTAACACATTCAAATATCCCTTCTTCATCAGCAGCGTCTCGATATACATGTTGGATTCGCATAATTACCCACAATTATTCTTTCTTTTTTTAAGTCTGATACGATTTCTGTTCTCCACCTTGTACGAAGGACCATCAATGAAACATGATAAGTTACACAAGGATCAGTGCTGGTTTTAAAATTAAAGGCATTTTTATGAAACTGAGGTTTTTCCATTGTGCGCATTGATCATATGAAAATATTAATCGTATGATAAAGAAAATTATATATGTACATGTAGCCTCACTCTCAAACCTACCGTCACAGCTGGCACTTTCAGAATCATGAATTATGTCATGTTTCATAAATGGTTTTTGCTGATATCCATTTCAAGATTAATTGTAATGATTATTATAAATCTCAGGTTTTTAACAGCTGAAGCAATTTCTTGCACATCTGTGTTCACCCCCTGAATTGAATCAACAAAATTTGCTCTAACTTGACATCTATAGAAAACCAAATATAACAAAAAAGTAACCTTCTTTGATATGTGAAAAGAAATTATACTCAATGGCTACATGCCCATTCTGCTCGTGTGGATTTGAAAAGACGAAAGTAAAAAAAAATATGTTCTGGTGATTTAAGGAAGTGTTTAGTACTTAAACATCAAGTTAATTATAAATGCGTCTCAAGCATTTATAAAGTGTTACAGGCTGTAAACACGTCATTGGTTTAGTACTTAAACATCAAGTTAATTATAAACGCGTCCAAGCATTTATAAAGTGTTACAGGCTGTAAACACGTCAATGTGTTTAGTACTTAAACGCGTCCAAGCATTTATAAAGTGTTACATGCTGTAAACACGTCAATGTGTTTATGCTATAAACACATTGACGTGTTTAAAAGTACATTGTGTTTAGAAAGTAAACAGTAAATAAAACATGTTCATATGTTTATGTGTTTAAAGAAATAAACGTTTAGTGTTCAAATATAAACATGAGTGTTCAGTGTTTATTCATAAACGCGTCAAAGTGTTTACAAAGTTTAACAGTTGTGTGTTTTATATTAGTGTTCAGATGTTAAACATATATGTGTTCAGTGTTTATTTATAAACGCGTCAAAACGTTTATAAAGTGTTACAGATATGCGTTTTATATATGTGTTTTAGAAGTTAAACACACGGTTTTACAGTGTAGTAAACGCTTTGGTTTTATCCCCTGTGGTGCGTTTTGGCCCATCGCAATGTTGTCATCTACAATGCGTCGTGCCTGGCGTCTTGCTATCATAAAGATGTGCGCATACAATATCACAACCATAACGATACCAGATAATAGAAATGCAACGATAATGAGCGTCAGTACCAATGGTCCTTCACGATGACACTGTAGTATGGTTGACAGTTTACGTTCATATAACGCGTTACCAAGAAAAGCGATCATTGAAACTACACACCAACTGCAAATGATGATTGTCTTTGTTCTGCATAGAGTCATCAGTCGCGGATACTGAAGGCAGAAAGCGATAGCAAGATATCGATCAATGGTCAGAAGCACCAATGACATAAAACACTGACAGAAAAACAGATATCGTAGCGACAAGTGGACACTGCATAGGAAACTACCAAACGGCCAATATCCTAAAGCTGTGTAGATGATGCCTGGAAGAAATCCAAGGCTCCCATACAGAAGTCGGAGACGTTTAAAGACATCATAAAGAGCTTGGTAGTTTCTTGGATGTTCGAACGTCGGATGACAACCAAGCATACCGGGTTGAGCGTCAAGATCAGGGTAGTGTTCACAATGTCAGTGATGAAAGTGAAAAGCTGCAGTCCCGACCAGGACTGGTCTGGTTGGTTGGTAGTTGGTACCATCGCTGTCGACGTAAGCATTTCTTCGGCCATGTTGGACATCACTCAGGATGAAACAAATCAATTCGTCAACCACGTAGAGATCATATATCTGCAATGCAACAGTGATGACCCTCTAGATCTGGCCCGCACTGGCAATTCGTATGCGTCGTTTACACGCAATGCGATCCAACGACACAACGGCAGGGAACTTCTCATTAATATAATTGGTCCATCCATCTTCAGACTGAATAACGAAAATAATAAGGCCAAAATAAAAAAAACATGTTTCTCGTCCGGGTTTTTTAAAAAAGGAGGAAGCGGGGCTTTTATTTTTCATTTTTTTCAAGATGGCCGCCATTTAAACATTTCCTGCAACCGTTGGTGTTTCCACTGTTCAAAGTCACTTTTAAAATGAAAGATAAGTTGGACAAGAGAACTGAACATATTTACAGTGTCATTTAGACTTGTATTGCATATTGGTCTACAATTTATTTTCCGATGAATTTGTGGACTTTTTCGGTGTTTTTTTACTGCATTTTTCAAAAATAAAAATAATAAAAAATCCAGGCGGCCTCCAAAAAGAAAGCGGGCGGGCACGAGAAACATGGTTTTTTTTACTTCGCCTAATGGATTGATTGATACCTTTAACGAGATAGCAGGTAATTCACGTAGGATAATAAAAATGGAGGGAGAAGCGACTTTATTTGCAGCTGATGAAAAGCATGGAGTAATTATTGTTGGCATCTATAGATTGAAGGCGGACAAAGTACCTGACAAATTAGGTAACCAATTATAAAAGCACTTAAAATATCTAAGACTGAGGTCTTAGCATAACACTAAGTGCCGGATAATTAAGGCATTCGTCTCTTTTAATCGAAATCCTTAAGAACAGACTGAAAAGAACCTTTGCATTAAACAAACCATAGCAGTCTAGCATCCAGGAATGACAACATCCATACGTGCCTCTTATAATGTTTGACTTTAACTGCGCATCAATTGTCGCATGAGTACACGTTATTAAATCATTTTCAATTCTTACATTATATTTACCACACTAAGACCTGAAAACATAGGACTGCTTGCAGTTGTATGCATCGGTACTTAGGTAAGTTGTTAATATTCATGCACCGCTCACTGTTGGTGAATCAACAAATAGTGCATATTAGATCGCATGATGATTTGCTTTTGAACGAAGGAGCGCTGTTTAATACGACGACATTTTTGATATAAGTAAGTTTACACGTTGCTACAATTTGAAAATAACACTGCTATAATATTCGAGCGTTTGTAGGCTATACCTAAAAAAAACCACCACGACAACGCCCTTTTTTTGCTCATTGTGCTTTATTCACGAGTTGGCCATATTAAATTGAAAGCGAGGTAAAATCCTCATTTTTGGAACTTGCGAAGAGAAATGAAAGCAACGATATAAAGTTGATTACAAATGAAGACAAGTCTGCTATGATGAATGATTTATAATTTTGTTATCAAACATGTTTAAGCCTCATTTAAAAAAAAAAAAAAAAGTGAGGCTTGGAACGCATAAATAGTCTGGTACCATCTTACTTCTTTACAATTTAATAAAAAAAAAACATTCAGGGAACACGATCAAAATTGCTTCTTCGTGAATAAGATGTCAGTTCACAATAAGTCCGTGTCTGAATTATTTTGCTCCGGCTTCACACACGAGTCTGTGGGAAATGGCTGCAGCCGATACAATAGACGCGCGTGTAATTTCGAGTCGTATAGGCCTATTCGTATTTATCACAATATTGCACTAGATTAAGAAACTCACTTTTATTGAACGCGGTCAAAAAGAACTTTTCAATTCATATGTTCAACCTTATTTTGTACTTTATTGAGGCGTCAATATTTCCTGTCAACAGTCAGTCTGTGAAAGACTGCATGACCAAGTTGGGGGAAAAACGGGGGAAAACGGCGTTTAGTATATTTGTTTAGGTATCCCGCCCCCCCCAAAGGAAAAGTATTTTTGTTAGAGTTAACTTGCCTTTTGATATTAGTGAGAGTGATATTTAAGTACCATCAGGCCATTTTTCAATTCTCTGTTCAATTGACTGAATATTGGGAAGATAGTGCTAGCTCACGAAACTCAAAAGTGATCAACTTTTTGTGCATAAAATAAAAAAAATCTGAAATAATCATAAACAAAATTAAACTTAATTTAAAATTAGTTGATTAATTCTGATAAACCATTATTATCTCTACTTAAATACCCAACTAGAAGTTTGTCAGAAATTACTTTCTAATTTTGGGGGGACATTTTTCAAAGGGTTCACTGTGCACTTCGAAATAAAATCGGAAAATCACGCCGAAATATAAATCTTTACACGGGTAAATAAATTCTTGATTTATGATCAGGAGTGTTAAGAGCTTGATGAAATTTCACTTTCTGTGAAATTTTGCTCTAGCTAGACGCTACAGGTGAAAAACTTTAGGGGCCGCGCCACGTTAGGGTACATCAACAATACGGGGGATGAACAGAAAGTCCTATAAGTTAAACTCGTTTATGCCCAAAAAAGGGTTCCTTTTACACTTTCAATTCACACGATTATTTCGGCTTCAGTCAGTGCAAAGCCTTCATTGCATATTTCGTATCTCAAGTTGCCACTGAATCCACCTTTGGTCGGTTTTAACATTTCGCATAATACATGTATTTACGAGATATGTTTACATTGGTCCCAACAGAATACAAAGCCAGCATACGAAGTTTTTAATAAAAAAATATTATCGCTGTTCGCAGACACTTGAACGAATTCGTAGTCACAGTCACAGGTTTTGGCATGGTATATTTTATGAACTTTGTGCCCGCTGTCACTATTGTTAGAACAGCATCACCCCAGATAACATTATGACCTGCCGCACAGTGTGAGGTATTTCTCCAGTTGGCCTTACTATTACATCCTAATAGGTTACACTTTACGAATCTCATGCGAAAAGTGGAAAAGCATTGGTTGTGAACTGTACTGGTGAGACTACGAAAAGAGGAAATCAGACGACATTCCTACAAAAAGACCAGCACAGTGTCCTAAAGATATCAACCTATACACCTCCCCGTCTATGCTCAAGTAAGCTGGATTAACTTTACCATTAAATTGTTTTTTTAGAATTTTACCTTAAACTATTTGCTTTATTACATCATTAATTTTC